>NW_011495014.1:1876696-1876978 GCF_000754665.1 Bison bison bison
CACTCTCCTCTTTCACTCTCTTTAAGAGGCCTTTTAGTTCCTCTTCACTTTCTGCCATAAGGGTGGTGCCATCTGCATATCTGAGGTGACTGATATTTCTCCCGAAATCTTGATTCCAGCTTGTGCTTCTTCCAGCCCAGCATTTCTCATGATGTGCTCTGCATATAAGTTAAATAAGCAGGGTGACAATATACAGCCTTGACGGACTCCTTTTCCTATTTGGAACCAGTCTGTTGTTCCATGTCCAGTTCTAACTGTTGCTTCCTGACCTGCATATAGGCT
>NW_011495014.1:1877702-1891729 GCF_000754665.1 Bison bison bison
TGCTTTCTAAGGCCCACTTGATTTCACATTCCAGGATGTCTGGCTCTAGGTGAGTGATCACACCATCTTGATTATCTTGGTCATGAAGATCTTTTTTGTACAGTTCTTCTGTGTTTTCTTGCCACCTCTTCTTAATATCTTCTGCTTCTGTTAGGTCCATACCATTTCTGTCCTTTATTGAGCCCATCTTTGCATGAAATGTTCCCTTGGTATCTCTAATTTTCTTGAAGAGATCTCTAGTCTTTCCCATTCTTTTGTTTTCCTCTATTTCTTTGCATTGATCACTGAGGAAGGCTTTCTTATCTCTTCTTGCTATTCTTTGGAACTCTGTATTCTTATGCTTATATCTTTCCTTTTCTCCTTTGCTTTTGCTTCTCTTCTTTTCACTATTATACAATTCTTTTCACACTTAACTCTTCATTAAAAGGTCCTGTTTTTTGCCTCTCATGTAAATAACAAATTGAATGTTAAGATTTGTAATTTCCCCTCATAGTTCAGTTGGTAAAGAATCTGCCTGCAATTCAGGAGATTCGGGTTCAATTCCTGGGTCAGGAAGATCCCCTGGAGAAAGAAATGGCAACCCATTCCAGTATTCTTGCCTGGAGAAACCCATGGACAGAGGAGTCTGGTAGGCTGCAGTCCATGGGGTTGCAAGAGTCGGACACAACTTAGTGACTAACTGAAAGTTAATTCTTCAGTCATGTCTGACTCTTTGCAACCCCATAGACTTAGTCTGTTGACTGTAACCAGACTCCTCCGTCCTTGGGATTTTTTAGGCAAGAACACTGGAGTGGGTTGCCATTTCCTTCTCCAGAGGATCTTCATGACCCAGAGATTGAACCCAGGTCTCCCGCATTGTAGGCAGATGCTTTACCGTCTGAGCCACCAGGGAAGTTCAAAATATAGTGACTAAACCACCACATATATATGTATATTATCAGTCACAGCTCCCAGTGCCAAGCATCAGAGTCTAACTGATATAAATAGGAAAGGTACTTTGTTAAAGAAACAATTCACAGTAGAAGTGTATTTCTCAGACTCACCAGGAATATGATTCCTGAAATATTCTCAGAGAATGAGACTTGGAGGTTTTATAGTGAGAAACCATGCTGAATAAAGCTGCAGAAACTTCTGGTGAATCCACCCTTGCGGTTGACACTGGACACACCCACTGCCAAAGTCACTGATACTATATCATGAACACTGTTTTTACAATGACTATTTCTTGAAACTTGATGTAGCTAATCTCCTGTTACTAGCTATCACCAAAACTGTTTCTACATAGTTTTTGCTTCTCATGTTGTTTCATTACTTCCTCATGCAAAGCTTGAATTGGAAATGTCTGATTGGTGCAGTCCAGTCAACAAGCTTGAATCCTACATACCAGGAAGGCCAGGTTAGTGAGTGTATGGTATTTACAGCTTCTGCTAGTGGAGACTGGTTCTGCCTCATGGGATGGTGAAGTCCCCAGGGGTAGACGGAGGTGCAGATGTCCAAAAGAATGAAAATAGGGCATTATCTCTTCTAAGAAAGTGTTATTTATCAACACTGCAGTCTTATTAATCAAACAGAAACCAGCTGAAAACACAAGAAAAGGGATGCCATTCATTGTAGAAAACACTATTCATGTCTTATGATGAAACTGAATTGGGCTTATTTCTTGGCAATATATGTTCCATTTGACTTTACAAATTCCTTTGGGAGGACTGAGACAGTAAAATTTCTCTGCTAAAAGGATCATGAAGAGCTCCTGTTATACAAACCTGCCTCCTCCTTTCACCATCCCTCTGAGTCTTTATGGTCATCAGTCCTACTCACTGGAGCGATACATTTTAATTCCTTATATAAAAATCCAAGCAGAAGAAAGTGCAATAAAACAGATTTAGCTCTGATGTAAGCACTCCAAGATAATCTGTGCAAACCAAGCCTTTCAGGGTAATTATTAATTATGATTACAAATTACTCTGATCACTTGGGTTTTCTTCAAAATGAGGGAAACTTCTGAAAAATAGAAGGGTAATTAGTTGCAGTTGCACTAGTGAATGTATCTACTAGTAACATCAGGAATGGAAAGATAATGAAGTGGAAATAGGAATGGTAGATTATGAGCTGGAGTTTGTCATCAATTCAAGTGAGAAATCAGGTAAGTAAATGACAGCTAATTTCAGTCGCAGTTAGAATCCTGATTTGTAATCTGCCGGGATAGAGTGTAGGGAAGCATTGAAGGAGACAGAAAGAAAGACCTACCACTGACTGTTGTAAATGTCAGGAAATACACAAGGCCCTTCACACTTTATAACACCTGATTTGTTAAGAATTTTCCCATTTTTAAATTCTACATGTTGATTACCCATGGACTTAATCAGTAACAGGAGTTAAAGGGAAAATGCTGCACAGGATTTGAAAATTCCAAACATATACCATGGTACAGAGGTTAACAAGAATTCCATCAGTATAGAATCAATGCTTTAACACCTAAAAGCAGTAAGTTATGTGCTCAACATGCACTTGTGATGTACCTAAAGTGTGTTTAAACTAGGAACAAGAAAGGAGGGTCGTTATCCTCAAGTAGCTAAATATTTATGCTGAAGAACTGCACTGAAACACCTTCAAAGAATTAAAAAATTCATGTGCTGTAATTTTTATTGCACACTGATTTCAAAAATCACTGAGTCTTTTCCCCCTAATATGGTTTTCACTAGTCTATCAGGTAACTGCACAGTTTTATTTCTTTTAAGGTTGGTGATTCAGTGAAACATCTTTTCTATCAATATAATACTGGTAATCACGTGCAAAGATTTAAAAAATACAAAAGTTAGAGGGGTCTCAAAATTGAAAAGAGACTCTTACAAAAAAAGGACAAAGAACTATTTGCTTTAAGTAGATGTTTAAATAGTTTCATTTTGCCTAAAATATACATCTATCAAAAAAGCAAGAGAGTTCCAGAAAAACGTCTATTTCTGCTTTATTGACTATGCCAAAGCCTTTGACTGTGTGGATCACAATAAACTGTGGAAAATTCTGAAAGAGATGGGAATACCAGACCACCTGACCTGCCTCTTGAGAAACCTATATGCAGGTCAGGAAGCAACAGTTAGAACTGGACATGGAACAACAGACTGGTTCCAAATAGGAAAAAGAGTACGTCAAGGCTGTACATTGTCACCCTGCTTATTTAACTTATATGCAGAGCACATCATGAGAAACGCTGGGCTGGAAGAAGCACAAGCTGGAATCAAGATTGTCGGGAGAAATATCAATAACCTCAGATATGCAGATGACACCACCCTTATGGCAGAAAGTGAAGAGGAACTAAAAGGCCTCTTAAAGAGAGTGAAAGAGGAGAGTGAAAAAGTTGGCTTAAAGCTCAACATTCAGAAAACGAAGATCATGGCATCCGGTCCCATCACTTCATGGGAAATAGATGGGGAAACAGTGGAAACGGTGTCAGACTTTATTTTTTGGAGCTCCAAAATCACTGCAGGTGGTGACTGCAGCCATGAAATTAAAAGACACTTCCTCCTTGGAAAAAAAGTTATGACCAACCTAGATAGCATATTCAAAAGCAGAGACATTACTTTGCCAACAAAGGTCCATCTGGTCAAGGCTATGGTTTTTCCAGTGGTCATGTATGGATGTGAGAGTTGGACTGTGAAGAAAGCTGAGTGCCGAAGAATTGATGCTTTTGAACTGTGGTATTGGAGAAGACTCTTGAGAGTTCCTTGGACTGCAAGGAGATCCAACCAGTCCATTCTAAAGGAGATCAGCCCTGGGTGTTCCTTGGAAGGAATGATGCTAAAGCTGAAACTCCAGTACTTTGGCCACCTCATGCGAAGGGTTGACTCATTGGAAAAGACTCTGATACTGGGAGGGATTGGGGGCAGGAGGAAAAGGTGACAACAGAGGATGAGATGGCTGGATGGCATCACCAAGTCGATGGATGTGAGTTTGAGTGAACTCTGGGAGATGGTGATAGACAGGGAGGCCTGGCATGCTGAGGTTCATGAGGTTGCATATAGTTGGACACGACTGAGTGACTGAACTGAACTGAACTGATACATCTATAGCTTTTAAAAATTGAGCCATTTAACTCCTATACATATATAGAAACAAATCAGATGAATTGAAATTTAAGGACATAGCCTTTGACCTGTATTGGATTTTCCTCCAATTGTACTTATCAACTCCAGGGCAATGTAAAGGGTAGAACACCCACCCACTTGCTGGAGATTCATGACTGAAGATCAAATTAGTTCTGTAAGGAGGGGTCAGAGCAGATGAGATTCAAATAGACTTTGCTAAGAAGGGGTGATAGTCTTTAAAACTTCAAGTGTAGTGGTCTAGGAAACAGTAAAAGATAAATACTTGATTACATATCTCAGAATTATAAGAGAAATTTTACTGAGCATAAGTGCTAAACACAGAGACAATGATCATTATATTTAAATAACTTAACCTGTATTTGTCTGAAATGATATTGTTTGTCTCACCACTATTTTTACAGGAGGAAATCAACACAATATATCTGATTCTGATATAGAAAAAGTAGTTGTGTATGTAAGTATCTCTAATTCTCTCACCCATATTTCCTTGCATTCCCTCATCTCCATAAATTACTGCTTTTTCTTTCTCTATTTTCTGTACCCAGACTTGATGGTACACCTTGTCATTGTCATAATCCCCTCTTTAGTAATGAAAGGGCTGGAAACAATAAAGACAGGAAAGAAAAGAAATTGAGGGGAAGAAAGGAATACTCCTTTTTTAGATCCTCTAAGAAAAACAAAACAACGAAAATGTGATTGGGGGAATTTGTTGTTGATACTTTTAGAATAATGATAAAAAATGCTTATGATAACGGGTTCACAAACTGGACCCCAGCCTAAAGTCTTGACTTCACTGAAGCCTCACAAATCTTCCCCAAATATATTTCTATACACTGTGCAATATGATGAATTGCATAATTCAATGGAGGGATTTCAAATACCAAAGCAGAATGACGTCTCTAGAAGACCATGGCATATACCCAAGGATAAGGAAGATGGATTGAGTACTTGGCTCCCTACTTTTGGTGTCCACCTAGTGGGTGGTACCTGAAATGCTCTGTCCTCCTGACAGGGTTGAAAATGAAGGCTCCTTGGGAGTTGGTGATGGACAGGGAAGCCTGGAGTGCTGCAGTCCATGGGGTCACAAAGAGTCGGACACGACTGAGCAACTGAACTGAACTGAACTGAAAGAGCTGTCTATTGGACCATGCTGAGTAGATCACTCAGGACAGAGAGGGATAAAGAAGAAGCAGAAGAAAAGCCTGTTGGAAGGAGATGTAATCTTACTTTTGGGTTCTGTGATGTTGAGATTTGCAAAGAAACTGAAAAAAAATCAAGAATTTCCTAAACATATCTCTGTAGAAGAATTTCCTCTTTATGCTGCTTCTTCTTTGCTCATGCCTTGTGTTCTTCCAGTTTTGTTTTTGTAGCAGGATAATTCATTTGTAATTATGCAAACTAATGAATAAATGAACATCCAAAAGAACAGACAGGCTTGACTCAGTCCAATCATTTTCAGATCCCCAAGAGGACAGGTTTATTTTGAGAAATATCAGATCCAGAAGCAGCAGAAAAAGCTAATAATATATCCTCTGATGTCAAGTGCCCATTTTCATAAAAGTAATTATATGGAAAAAAAACACATTTTTGCAGATTTTACTAAGTTCTGAAAACATAATGATTGTATAATGTTAATGATTTCTATTGTTGTTATAATTTTCCTTGCTCTTCACAAACTAGCATAATCTCAGAACCTAAAATACGGTATCTTACCATTTTATTATTAAATTTAAAAAGAAAGTGTATTTAGTAAATATACTATATTGTCTACATACTTGAGAAGTTTTTAGGTGTAATTATACAAAGAGCACAGTTATAATTCTAAACTAATAGGACACTTCAGATTGAAGAATGGGCTATACAAATACATATTCTTTTCCTATTCCAACTTTCCCTAAATGTCTACTGTCTCTCATAAAAGAAGACATACAACTTGATTATGTCTAAATAATCTTTACATCTTTATCAACATCAAAAGCTTTTTGAGATCACGTGTTAGAGCACCAAGAATATGAAATTCTGCTGTGATTTTGTGTCTTTGTGGAAAGGGTCCAGGTGACACTCCCTCAACAACCACAGGCCCTGTGATAAGCACAATGCCATTCCTTTCCTCCTGAGCAATCCTAACTCCTTTTACTTGAAAGAAGTGAAGGGTATATCTGTAAACACACTTGTCTTCTGTACAAGAAATTGAAAATGGGTTCTATAAGAACAAAGAGGTTACAGAAATGGAAAACTCACAGTACCATTCAGAAGAAGAGGAACTATGGTCATAATATTCCAATAACTGGGATAAATCTTGTTCCTATAAATTTTGTTTTGGAGAATCAGTAAGATGATCATAGAAAGAAAAGCAACCAATTTAAGATATTTTGAAAGTGTTGAAACTATTCTTGTAACTTAGTCTTATTTATGAGTATTTGTACTATCCCCCAAGGTCCTGCCTGCCTGAGAAACCAGGGGATAGGGGTGGGGCTTCATATGTTAATGCTTCTAAATCCCTGTAAGACACCAGGAAGATTAGTTTCTTTGCTCATTTTCAGCACAGTAAAGGTTAACAGAGATTTGTCAAGAGAACACACTGATCATAACAAACATCCTCTTCCATCAACACTAGAGATGACTTGACACATGGACATCATCAGATGGTCAATACTGAAACCAGATTGATTATATTCTTTGCAGCTGAAGATGGAGAAGCTCTATACAGTCAGCAAAAACAAGACCGGGAGCAGACTGTGGCTTAGATCATGAACTCCTTATTGCATAATTCAGAATTAAATTGAAGAAAGTAGGGAAAACCACTAGACCATAGAGGTATGACCTAAATCAAAGTCAGGAATAGATTCAAGGAATAAAATCTGTAGACAGAGTGCCTGAAGAAATATGGATGGAGTTTCCTAACACTGTTACGAGGTGGTAATCAAAACCATCCTAAAGAAAATTAAATGTAAGAAGTCAAAGTGGTTGTCTGAGGAGGCTTTACAAATAGCTGAGAAAAGAAGAGAGGCAAAAGGAAAAAAGGAAAGACATACCCAACTGAATGTAGAGTTCAAGAGAATAGCAAGGAGAAATAAGAAAGACTTCTTAAGTGAACAATGCAAAGAAATAGAGGAAAACAATGGAATGGGAAAGACCAGATTTCTTAAAAAAATTGGAGATACAAAGGGAACATTTCATGCAAAGATGGGCACAATAAAGCACAGAAATGGCAAGGACCTAACAGAAGCAGAAGAGATTAAGAAGAGGTAGTAAGAATACACAGAACTATACAAAAAAGGCCTTAATGACCTGGATAACCACAATGATGTGGTCACTTACCTAGAGCCGAGCATTCTGGAGTGTGAAGTCAAGTGGGCCTTAGGAAGCATTATTATGAACAAAGCTATTGGAGGTGATAGAATTCCAGCTGAGTTATTTCAAATCCAAAAAATGATGCCGTTAAAGTGCTGCATGCAACATGCCAGCAAATTTGGAAAACTCAGTAGTAGCCACAGGACTAGAAAAAGTCAGTTTTCATTCTAATCCCAAAGAAGGGCAACGCGAAACAATGTTCAGACTACCACACCATTGCACTCATTTCACATGCTAGCAAGGTAATGCTCAAAATCCTTCAAGTTAGGCTTCAACAGTACGTGAGCCAAGAAACTTCAGATGTACAAGCTGGATCTAGAAAAGGCAGAGGAACTAGAGATCAAATTGCCAACATTCACTGGATCATAGAGAAAGCAAGAGAATTCTGGAAAAACATCTACTTCTGTTTTACTGACTATGCCAAAGCTTTTGACTGTGGATCACAAAAACTATGGATAATTCGTAAAGAGATGGGAATACCAGACCACCTTACCTGTCTTTGAGAAACCTGTGTGCAGGTCTAATAGCAACAGTTAGAACTGGACATGGTTTCACCAAGACATACAGAGCTATAGGAAGGTGGACATGAATAGGAAGAGAGGAGGCAGATGGAGACTGAGTAGCGGGAGGTTACCAGTTGCAAAGCATATTCAGGGATGTTAATTTTAAACTAATCTCAAATTGCCTAATGAGCTTCTAGGAAATGGTTCTGTCTCCCCAGGTCAAAAAGGCGAAAAGAAAGAAGGTGTGAGGCATAGAACAATGCCATCCTTCTTTGTCATTTTACTTATAAATAAAATAAGTTTATGAATCGTATTCTACTTTGAATGGCAAAGTAATGTCAATACTACTACTGATAGTAGCTGGTGTTTACGGAACCGTTCATATCTGCTGGTCAGTTCCGGTAAGAATTTTACATGAACCACCTCATTTTATTCTTAACACATATGTTACTTAATCCTCATTTTATAGAGGAGGTTATGTGGTTAACTCAGGAGACTATAACCTGGGCTGTCTGATTCTGGAACTGATAGGCTTAACCATTCCTCTAAACTGCCTGTTTGATTGGGTTACTTTAGTTACAATAGTCATTTAAAAACCATGCACACAACTTAAAAAAAAAATTTTTTTCAAGACATACTTTTGGTCACAATCCTGTGTGATGATAGAGATATAGGTTATGTTGGGGTTGTTAATAGCAATCCAGGCCCTTGAAAAATTATCTATGTGGCAGAAAGCTGAAGTCAGGCTTAAAACACTTTTTATGAGAAATGCTTTGCAATGTGGACATACAGTTGATAAAAATATGTTTAGCTTGCTAGAAAATAATTATGGGTCACCTTTAAAGAGTCTAAAACACACAGATGTCAGATATATCACAAGCTGTCAAAAATGTTTTCTATCAACCTAAAATTGTCTAGAGATTGCTTCAAATCCACATAATCTTAATAGAGTACGACTGTTTATGTGAGGCTTTTTGCAACAGCAGATGTGTGTGGAAAGATACACCCTGTCTTGCAGCTCCCTACTGGTCCACATCAGACTTGGCAGCAGGGGGTGGAGGTCAGGCATGCTTTAGACTCTTGACATAGATTCAGTGCAGCCGTTCTCATATGAAAGCAATTACCTAAGCACAGCATTGTACTGAGTACTTACCAGATTTTTGGAGCTCCATCTGTTCTTCCCTATGTAGACCACTTAAAATGAGGAAAAAAAGAAGCAACTCCAGAAAAGAGCTGCTAGGACTTCACAATTAATACACAAAGAGCTACTCAGTACTGTGTAAATACAAGAGAAAGAAGAAGAGGAAATAAGCATGAGAGGATGAAGATCAAATCCTGAATGTGAGAATATGGCTCAGAGAAGGAAGGTCCTAAGATTGCTAATGGGTCCAAGGTTTGGTTTTTGGAGGAATGGGAAAGTTCTAAAATTAGATTGTGGCGACACCGCACAACTTTGTAAATATATTAAACAGCCACTGAACTGTATACTTAAAATGGGTGAACTTTATGGTATGGAAATTATCTCAATAAAGCTGTTAAAAATGAAGAAAGAGAGGATGAAAGTCTTTAAAAAGAACAACAACCCAGCAACCATACAATGGGTGAGTGAAAATAAACTCTGACAAGCAGAATGACATTTTCCTACCAACAACACATTTATCCTAATATCTGCTCCATGTACTTCAAGATCTCTTTTTAAAGATGAGGGGATGGATTATTCAGAATGTTTTCCCAAATGGAGCCTGTTGTAGTGAGTGGATTAAAAATATCCCTCTTAAGTGGTCCTTTCCATTCTAGTATTAAGAACCTACTGCTTTTCCCTGGCATAGAATTCTGAGAATTCAGTCCTAAGACAAAATGAGAAACAATGCTAATGTGGTATTTCTAATCTAAATATCAACAGGACACATGCTGAATGGCTCATAATCCCTTAAGGAGGGTTGGATTTCATTCTTATCTACAGGAATAAGTAACGGATACTTTGAAAAACAGGCTCTAAATGGGTGATATTAAAAACAGTACTAACTACCAGAACCACCGATAATAATAAAGTTTTCCCCAACACATTCCTCTAAGAAGCTGAACTCCACACCCCTGTTACCCAGAGACCATGACTGTCCAGAGTGGCTTCTTTTTCTAATTTACATAAGGATATTCCCACAAGCTAGAAGTGATGTTGCTAACTGTTGCTGCTGCTGCTGCTGCTAAGTCGCTTCAGTTGTGTCCGACTCTGTGCAACCCCATAGACGGCAGCCCACCAGGCTCCTCTGTCCATGGAATTCTCCAGACAAGAATTCTGGGGTGGGTTGCCATTTCCTCCTCCAATGCATGAAAGTGAAAAGTGAAAGTGAAGTCGCTCAGTCCTGTCCGACTTGTAGCGACCCCATGGACTGCAGCCCACCAGGCTTCTCCGTCCATGGGATTTTCCAGGCAAGAGTCCTGGAGTGGGGTGCCATTGCCTTCTCTGAAGTCGAAGTCTAGAATACATAAATAGGACATTATTCCCAGTTTAAAATGTTTGGCATAGTGAGTGTTCCTGTATCTAGAACCTGCTTTCCCCCCACTATTTAAACCTCTTTTTCAATAGGTATAATCAATTAAAAAAAGAGGGAACTTTACCCTCAGAGATAGCTTAATTTTCAAAACCTGTTTAGTCCTGTTGCCTGTCTTCTAGACAAACTGCTTCCAAATAGCTAATTACCTTGAAACATCTCACTTCAATACATTAGGAAAAAAAAAGAGGCAGATTGGAATTCATATTACACCTTATGAAATTATTGGAGGAGGAAATGGCAACCCACTCCAGTATTCTTGCCTGGAGAATTCCATGGACAGAGGAGCCTGGCAAGCTACAAGTGCGTGGGGTCGCAAAGAGTTGGACACGACTGAGCGACTAACATTTTCACTTCACTATGAAGTTATTACTAATTGTGACGTTAAATATTGTCAGAAATCCAAAACAAATGTTCTTTCTTTTAACTCTAATTAAACTTGATTTCCAAGTTAATTTATATATGTTAGCAAACTAAATATTTTTCTGGCTATGGGCAGAACTTAGCAGAGAGATAAATCTCAAGTACTTTAAACAAAGAGACAGAAAACACTCTCAGGCATGACAACAATTTGGATAAAACAGAATTAACTGTTTGTCTACCAATAAATGTTTTGTCCTCAATCCCTGCTGATAAAAGAAGAGATTTTTAGAATGCATTCAGAACGCTTTAAACATTTAAGTGAATATCTAAAACATGAGTTTTCTGCGTTTTCTGCCCTATAACCAAATTTGATAGATATCTCAAATTTCCATTAAGAATTATAAGTCAGTAATTTGACTTTTAAGGACAGATGACTTGTTTCTTTTATTCCCTACAGATTTCTGTGTAAGAGTCAATAAATGGTATTTACTTGTTCATTCTCCCACGTTTCCTTTCTATTTTATTTATATTGCATTGCATTCCTTATGGAATTATGGGGTATTATTAGTATGTCTAAAGGCAGATAATGAAACAAGTTCAGAGAGGTCATTACAGGCTTAGAATCATGCAGCTATTCAGGTTTTTAGTGCATTTTTTTATTTACTCTTACACACTTTAGTATTTCATGTTCTCAGAGCAGGGATTACAGCCTATAATAGTACACTATATTTGCAAGGAGAAAAATACATCTGCAAAACACATACACACACATATTGCTTGACTGCTTTGATTTTTTTGATTGTTTTTTGATTTGATTGTTTTTACCCAGGTTTGATTTGTTTTTGATTGGTTGATTGTTTTGGTTTGATGGTTTTTACCCAGCCTCTATTTATTGTTTGTTCCTAAGGGGATGTGGAGGACATGCACAGAGGCTGCTCAGCCAATCAGCATCCTCTGGCTATAGTTCTTTAGTTCTAGGGGAAGCACATGTATTCCATTTAGAGCCAATTAGATGTTATAAAGGCTTTTTCCTGGGGCTTCTGGGAAAAGGATTCTCCTTTTTCTCCATCATTTTTAGTCTTTTCTGGGGAAAATTTGAGTGAAAATGGGGCCAACTCAGAGAAAGTAAGGCTGAGAGGTTAAAAAAGAAAAGAAATATGATCAAGGAGATATTCAGTTTTTAAAACAAACACTTGGAAAGTGTTTATAAGGTCCAAGCACAATCTTAAGTACTTTACAAAAACAGCTTTTTTAATGCTCTTAACAAACCTATCAGGTGGGTGCTATTCTAATCTTGGCTTTATAATTGAGGAAATTGAGACACAGAGATATTAAGAAACTTGCCGAATGTCACCAGCTAATATGTTAGGAAGGGCTTCCTTGGTGGCTCAGCAGTAAAGAATCCGCTTGCCAAAGCAGGAAATGTGGGTTCGATCCCAGGGTCAGGAAGATCGCCTGGAGAAGGAAATGGCAGCCTACTTCCAGTATTCTTGCCTGGAGATCCCATGGACAGAGGAGCCTGGTGTGCTATGGTCTATGGGGTCCCAAAGAGTCGGACACGACTGAGTGACTAAACAACAACAACAACGAGTTAAGGAGCAGGGATATGGACCCAAGTGATCTGGCTCCATCCAAGTGCTCCTAGCTACTGTGCTAGAGACATACTGTGAATCCTTAGGTAAATCAATGGTAATGTAATACCTGCTTAACAATGGGTTCTCAAAGAAAAGACAGAAAGAGGAAAGGGAGGAAGAATAGAAGGGAAGGAAAGCAGGAAGGACGGGAGGAAAAATATTCCTGATTTGTTGCCAATTCCCTTGGTATTAATATTCATAATATGGCTGATGTCAAGCTATTAACATGATATTATCTGGTTTTCAAAATTCCTAAAAATTTAATAATGAAAGGGTTGGCACAAGCCAGCTGCTCTAGTATACCTCTGGAGATTACATCAAATCTCCCTTCTACAAGATTGCATTTTTATGAATCTGTGATATGCTTTTTAGTTTAAGACGTTTGTGGTTGGGTTTTTGGTCTTTTGCAAAATAAAGTGTCCTAATTGATATCAAATTTTACAGATGATGAAATGCTTTCACGGAAATGCCCATTGTTATCTTTGACCACCACAATCACCTTGTGAAATAGACAAATCACTCATCGGTTTCTCCATCTTAACAGAAACTGACTTGAGGGGGTTATGAATTTGGACTATGTAGTACTGGCAACATAATTTGCCATGATGTAAAATGAAAATGTAATGTTCCTTGTTCAAAAATCATGAAGAATTTCAAGATAATAGCAGAGTATGAAACTAAATGCAGGGCCCTTCCACCCAAGGGGTCCTGTGTACCTGCTCCCCATGAAGGCGGCCCTGGGTCTACGTGACTCAGCTGATAAACTTCAGAGGTGGCGCGTGAACTCATATCTACAAGTCTCATAGTTCTTACACTCTATCACACCGCTTTCCTGTAAGTTAAAGGATCTGTAAAACCTATACTTCTACGTAGGATTTATTTAAATTATTAATAATGACTATATATCATGTAGTCGATCAATTTCAAGTAAATACACATACTTGATTCACTTAGATTCCTATGTTGTAAAGCTATATTTTAGATCACAAGTATATCCAATCCCAGGTTTCCTTGGTGGCTCAGTGGTAAAGAATCCACCTGCAAGTTTGATCCCTAGGTCGGGAAGATAGCCCTGGAGAAGGAAATGTCAACCCACTCCAGTAATCTTGTCTGAAAAACTCCATGGGCAGTCCTTGAGGTCACAAAAGAGTTGGATATGCCTTAGCGACCAAAGGGCAACAATATCTTGTTGGTGGGAATGCAAACTAGTACAGCCACTATGGAGAACAGTGTGGAGATTCCTTAAAAAACTGGAAATAGAACTGCCTTATGATCCAGCAATCCCACTGCTGGGCATACACACTGAGGAAACCAGAAGGGAAAGAGACACGTGTACCCCAGTGTTCATCACAGCACTGTTTATAATAGCCAGGACATGGAAGCAACCTAGATGCCCATCAGCAGATGAATGGATAAGAAAGCTGTGGTACATATACACAATGGAGTATTACTCAGCCATTAAAAAGAATACATTTGAATCAGTTCTAATGAGGTGGATGAAACTGGAGCCTATTATAC
>NW_011495014.1:1892100-1928935 GCF_000754665.1 Bison bison bison
AACTAATACAATTATGTAAAATTTAAAAAAAAAAAAAAATAAAAAAAAAAAAAAAAAAGAAAAAAAAAAAAAAAAAACACAACATCCAATCTTAATTTATTTACATTTCCTTTAGGAAAAATTAAAAGAAATCTTGCCTTAAACTTGATCTACTTAAATTTTTTTTTTCAAAAAGCCAGAAAAAGAAAACAAATACTAATTCACATATCAGACTTTTAATTAATCTGATATACTTTCCCTGCTACCCTACCACCATACACACTCAACTGCCTTAATATTCAAAACTGAGACAACTCTAAATATCCTTGGGATTTTTCTGAAAAAAAAAAACAAAAAAACAAAAAATACTTTTATGTCCTATGACAACATTTCAGAACTATCCCAGTTACTTTCTTCCTCATAGAAAGGCTATTTATAGTGCAATTACTATTTTTCACAGTGCCAGGCTCAATCTAATGAGTTTTATTACTAATGTTTTCACAATCAAAAATCATTATAACCCATGACAATATTTGGTGAAAAATGACAATGGAGTAATGAAATGGGAAAATAAATCTTTCATGTAAGATAACATTTAGAGGTTGCATCAGTAAGTTTCATATAACATCTGGGTTCCACTACTCAATTTTTGATGATTTTAAGAAAGCAGAAAACTCATCAGAATAAGCAGCTGAATAATGCTTCAAATTTAATCTATGCAAACAAATAACAGGTAGTTTATCATGAGTTATAATGTAAAGACAGAGGTTCAATGTAAATATTGTTCTCAACATTTCTGTTTACCTGTTGACTTAGACTATTTAATTTTCATTTTTGAGACAATACAAGCTGAGAAAAAAATATACCAGTATGATTTTCTAGAAACATGTCAAAATGCTCTAGTAAGTCAATATGCTGATATGCTTTCAGGATGATTTTCAAAACATTTCAAAATTACCATTCTTGATGAGTAATGTAAACAAATATACCACCAAAGAAGGCGGGTATGTGTGTTTTATATTAGCACTGAAATAAGAGCATTTCAGCCCTACAGGATTTATCCTTTACTGATAGTAGTATTACCTGCTCAGATCTGTTCTGGTGTTGGTATTGGTACTGAGTGAAGGTATTAGAGGAAGAAGCAATTTTGTCCTTCTCAAACTGTTTCTTCACTCTGGCCAAACCACCAGGTACTGTGCACATTTCTGATTCTTCCAGCATCTAAGACAAATTAAGAAAAAGGAAAATTCAACTTTACATCATCTCAGGGTGGGATTCTCAAGCTGTTTAAAAAAAAATCATTGACAGTTATTAATGGGTGGTATGATAGAAAGACAGTAACATAAACAATTATTTCAGAAGGGCTTTATTACAGAAAACCTTAATAAAAATAATCTATCCATATTGGATTTTCATGTGTCAGTCTTCTGATATAAAGTTAGAAGAATCTTCAAAGTATTGAGTTAATTTTCTTTATCTCAGATAGATTTTGATGTCTGGAGATTAGACCTATTAGAATGTATTTCTCTCATACTACACAAACTAGCCAGATATTAGATAATGGATTAAATTTTAATCCATAATAAAGTCATTATTAAAATTCCAAATGTCTAGATAGGTAACACATTATTAAGAATATTAAAAAACATTTGACTTATTCCAAAATGTACTTAAATCATTAAGGATAAATAAAATAGCTTTGGAGTTATTTTAGGGGAGCATATTTTTAATCATACGCAAAAATATTAAAGTTAATAAAAATAACCACTATTTAATACATAGTGCTGAGTGATTTTCTTCTATATGTTTACATATATTTTTTCATTTGATGCTTCTCCATATTCTGTGAGATATGAACATTTATCATCCTCACTTTAAAATGAGGAAATTGAGGTTTGGGGAAGTAAGACATCTTGTTAAATTCTTACAACTAGGGTGTGAGTGTGGGAGCTGGAGTTTGAACCCACATCTGCCTGTCTTAATCACAGCTGTCTGTCTTAACACTAGCCTTTAAAAACTAGGCAGAAAAACAGATACTCCGGGCTGGATGTACCCTAGGACTCAGCTCTTAGCCTTGGTATATGAGACTCTGGGTTTGGGGGGAGGGTCTAAGTTTAGAAAGATCCTGGTCTATGGCAGTTTATGGATGAGAAAGCTCATTCTAGTAGGAGTCACTTGGAGCAAGCTGAACAACTTTGAGAAGTTGTCTCAGATACTCTGCCCCTGTAAGAAGCAGTAGTAACTCGAAGGCTTTGGTTTTGACGATTCAGCATATTCCCCAGTCCAGCAGGCACTCAAGCCCAGGTGGGACGACAACTGTTAAGCAAACAGGCCCCAGGCCAACCCACTCTCCTCTAGGATGTGTCCCAGTACGAGACTGGGAGGAGATTCAGTGACACTTCATGCACAGAAGGTCTCCTGAGGTCTGGCCCAGTCCTGACATAACCCTGGAAGACTTGAGACCCGAGAGTAACTGGATACTTGTGAGCTGAGCTTCCTTGGACTGTGGATTCTTACGATCCTGAAATCTTGACTGAAATAGTTTCTCAAACAAGTACTAAAAGTACAACACTATATTGAGGTTTGCTATACGCTAAAGTGGGTTTCCAGAGGTGGGAGTGGTAAAGAATCCACCTGCCAATGTAGGAGACACAAGAGACGCGGGTTTGATCCCTGGGTCGGGAAAATCCCCTGGTGGAGTAAATGGCAGCCCACTCTAGTATTCTTGCCTGGGATATCCCATGGACAGAAAAGCCTGGCGGGCTGCAGTCCGTGCGGTCACAGAGTTGGAGAGGACTGACCGTGCATGCGTGCACACACGCACGCAATACTCTAAGATACCAGAGATGAAATTAACATTCAGGATTGTCTGAATTACTGGCAGATACTCAAGTGGTTGCTTTATCAAGTTTATAACCTTTCCCCAGTTACAGGGCCTGCCAAATATTTAAGAATAGCACATTAGCTCAATGGAAAGAAGGGATACTTTCTATCAAACTGTAACAAACTTCATGCATAAATCCTGGTCAATTACTATCACTTGATACATGTTAAAATCATAAGAAATTATGGCATCTCTTTTGAAATTTAAGATAAAGAAAGGGAAGGGCAAATTAAGGCTACAGTATTTCTCTTATCCCCATCATTTAATTTACATAAATGACCTTTTTCAATTGATCATGTATAGATAATATATAAATATCAAATTACAGAAATCAAGCCAAATTTTGTTAAGAAAGTGACCTTTTCCAACAACTATAAACAATGTCCAAATGATGTGCAAATTAATCTGGTAGGTCTGATTAATTGTGCTAATGAATGGATACTTTCCTAGTATGTATGTTTGCACAAAAATATCAGTCCTTACACTGAATAGATTGCCTCTTGTCTACTAAACGAATTAGAAAAAAATGAATGCATCCATTCATTTCCTTTAGCATCGTGCTTTGGAATTAAACCATGTTCCACATGCAACAACGCATACAGTTTGTTAATATTTTCTAGTAATACAACCCAGTACTCCTGACGCCACTCGCTGGCCTAAGGGGGAAAGCCCTTTGAGCTATAGTTTAGTTAGTAGGACTGAAAAGGTTTTCTTGTTTACTTCAGCTTGTAAGTGCAAGTTTACCTATGTAAGATGGCAGGACTTACTCAAGAAGCAGCCTGTGACTATGAGCTGGAGTGATATTTCTTTGCTTAGACTGAAATCATTTTGCCTTGGTTACCACCAGGTACTGACATCTCAACTATTCCCTGTACTTGTCAATGACCATATAACTTAGATTGCTTTGCGTTGAACCTTTCAAAAAATGTTTATCCTTATTCTATGTTTCCTATTCTTGGACACAGCAACAAGATTTGGATTTTAATGGGTACACCAATAATAATTATTCTATTAACAAGTCAATTTAAATACCTAACACAAAATCTACCTAATGTTATTTTAATAGTAAGTTAATTTAAATATATAACACTTAAACCTAGGCGAGTATATTACATAGAGAATCAGCAATTTTGTTTACAAAGAACTGTTCTTGGTTTCTAGAGCTTAATAGAAATGACATAATTTGGGGAGAGGACAAACAGTGATTCTGATCCCATGTATGAGCCTTAAAACCTTGGGCTAGAGTTCCTTAACCTCAGTTTTCTTTCTTATAAACTCGGAGGAGTAGCAACATATTTCTCACAGATTTTTTGCAAGTGTTGAAAAAGAAGATAAAGGAAATGAAACTGCACAGCACAAAATGTATTGTTTTGTTGCTTAATAAATGTTACTTCTCCTTTCTCCTCCAGGGGGCTTCTGTGGACTGATGCTTTTTCACAGGCAGGCCTTTCCTTTGGTGATGGTGGTGTAGTCCCTAAGTCGTGTCGGACTCTTGAGACCCCATGGACTGCAGCCCGCCAGGCTCCTCTGCCCATGGGATTCTCCAGGCAAGAATACTGGAGTGGGTTGCCATTTCCTTCTCCAGGGGATCTTCCTGACCCAGGGATTGAACCCTGGTCTCCTTCTTTGCAGGCAGATCCTTTACCAACTGAGCTCTGAGGGAAGCCCCAGCCTTTCCTTTATGTTCAACAAAATACCATCTGGCTGATTCTAGGACAAAGAGAAACTGATCTAGGACAAAGAAACTATCTCAGTGTGATTCAAATATAATGGATTCAGTTTGGGGCCAAATCAATGACTTCGGAATTCTGCACATAAAATATTGGTTTATTTATGTAGACAACACTTGGTTATAAGTAGTTTCCACGCTTTTTTGATTAAACAAACATTTGAAGCAATTGACCAAATGAGGCAGTTATTTTGCTGTATCTTAGATACTTATCAGGATTTCTCTGAGATAATATATGTGCTCATTTTTCTCAAAATATTAGCTTAGGGGCAAACCAAACAATAGGGCTTTTTTTTGGACCAAAGATGCTTTCCTGTATAAGAAGAGGCAGTTGAATATAGTTAAAAGAGTATTAGAGTCAAGAGACTTTGAATCTAGTCTGGCTCTGTTGCTATCTAATTACATGACCTCCCACAAATCGCTGTCCCTCAGTTTGTTTTATCTGTACATGGGCAGGAAACACAGGGACTATTACATTCCTTTTATATAGACTTTCTTCAGAATAGCACTGAAATTAAAATTTTTTTATATGAAATAGTGAGAAATTTACTTTCTCATGTGCCCGATTTAAATGTTTTCCTTTTAACATACTATAAATACAAATCATGCCTTGTACACATTTGTTTTATGGTATAGTATCCTCGTGCCTAGCAAGATAAAAGTCTTCCTAGATAAAAGATAGCTTAGTAAATAGCTAGTCTTTATCTAGGTATTTTCAAAGTCAGCTTGTTTCCCCAAGAAACATTTTTCCAATTTATTATCTAACTTGCGGTGAAGTTGCTTAATGATCCAGCAGGGGGTGCTATGTAAGAAGGCTGGCAGGAGGTGCTGGAGGGATACTATTTGTTTTGGAAGTATTTAGATACTTATTTCTCTACATTCATTCAGCATCTATGCTGTGTCTCAAATGTATTTTAATTACGATGCAAAATCTTAAATGTCATCTAGAATTGCAGTATTGTTAATGAGTTTGGCACAGTCATTCTTGTCTCTGAATAATTTGTAAAGAAAAATGCCGCTTCACAGTAGCTATTTTAGAATACCACCCTTCTTGGCTATTCTCTCTCTCTTTTGGATAAATGAACATCTTTGCTAATTTGAAGATTATAATTATAAAAGAATATCCTTACATTCCAGTAAACTATAAAGCTTCTACTAATAACATGACTTCTCAAATCCTGTGGCTTGAAGGCCACAGAATATGGAGCCCAACAAACTCTTTTGAATATGACTTTATTATGCACTGGCTCTAAAAATCGGTGGTCTTACTGAATCCTGCTGTTTCCTATAATCATAATTGGTTTAGCAGAGTGCCTACATTGCTAATCTCCCTCATTTCTATGTTGATTAAGCTACTCGTAATGGATTTAGTGCATACAGAGAAATGAAAAAAGCAAAAGAAATTATATTGCCAGTGAATTTAAATTAACTATACATGTGACCAAGGAGGATGGGAGGCAGACCCACATTATTAAGATTTTGAAATTAATTCCCAACCTTCCTGAGGAGAATAGCTATAGGTTAAATGATAATTGTGGCAATAATAACACATTTATACAGTGCCTTATGGCTTACATGTAAATTATCTCTTTGACTCTTTGCAGAGACCCTCTGCAGTAGGTGGTTTTTCCCATTTTTCAGTTAAGGAAACTGAAGTTCAGAGAGGAGTTAAGATAGTAGCCCAAGTTTATACAAATGGTAAGTGGCAGCGTGCATGCTAATTGGCTTTAGTCTTGTCTAACTTTTTGTGACCCTAGGGGCTGTAGCCTGACAGGCTCCTCTGTCCATGGGATTCTTCATGCAAAAATACTGGAGTGGATTGCCATGCCCTCTTCCAGGGTATCTGCCTGACCCAGCAATTAAACCTTAGTCCCTTATGTCTCCTGCATTGGCAGGCAGGTTCTTTACCACTAGTGCCACCTAGGAAGCCCCAGCAAGTGGCAGAGCTGAAGCTTAATTTCAGATACCCTGAATTTGATACATAGTATTTCTGTTTTCTCTACTTTATCCAATTTATCCAGTAGTATTCTTATATTGCCATGTAAAGAGGGCATGTGAAAGGCAGACAATCAGCCGGCTTAATGCAGAAGCACCAGGAGCAGCTTACATTGGCGGAGAAGCTGCGGCAGTCGCCCCTGGAAACAGCTGCCTGGTACTTCGCCATCCGTTCCTTCAAGGACACCACCTCTTGGAGGTCTGATGCACTCTTGCTCTGCACGGCAGTGTCTTCTGCAAATCCACTTGCAGGCTTATTAGGGCCAGTAGTCACTAAAAACAAATGTAGCATGCTCAGATATGATTCAGGTTTTGAAAAGAAAATAACATCATCTTAGGAACAGTGAAGGCAGTTAAAACATCTGGTTTTGGAAAGCAGACTGTAATATACCACAGTATTGCCCATGTTTCATGGTCACCTTCTTTTTTTAAACTTTCAAGCAAAGCTACAAGCCCATAGAGAAGCATCTGCTTATGCAAACAGCAAATGAAAGTACTGCCCCTCTTTCCTGCCATCATTCCGATAAACAGTAAGTATTTATTAAGAGACACATAATGTTAATGAAACTCCTGAAGTACTATGTATTGGATTTATGCTAAATGCTATAAAAGCATAATCTCATTAACTTCTCTAACCACCTCATGAAGTATGTTCCATTATTTTCCAAAATTTACAGATAAAGAAAATGGAGAATCAGAGTAATTAAAAAACTTTCCCATGATCACACAATTAGTGTCAGATTTGGTGGTTTGACTAAATCTTTAGCAAGTCTAAAAATTGCTCTTTGCCTCTCACTTTACCTTTCAACCCTCAAGGAGATAGATCTAGAAAGATCTATTGAGATAGATCTAAAATATGTGAATGCTATGAGAATTATAGACTGGAGTTTTTCCTTTTATTTCATAGAGGCATGTGTTACATAAGACAGAATTAATAGTTCCCTTTAAAAAAACTTTTACCAGTCATTCCAGATCACCTGATATTTTCCCATGAAAGCCATCTACCTGACAAAAATATAGGGCATTAGATATTACATATTTGCAAACAGAGCAAAAGCCTGATTGCATGACCACAGGATAACAGATGTTAGAAGCAGAAACATCTTAGAGATAGTGTAGTCTCATTTGGTCTAATCGGTTCCTTTTAGGCATAAAGAAACACATCTAAAGGTTTCTTGATGTGAAAGGAATATAAGGACCCTCCCTGGTTAGTGTGATTGTCCATGTTTATTTAAATATTGGTGCCAGAGTTGATTTCACAACTAGTTTTTGTTATTTAATTCAGTGTTTCTTTGTTGCTATCACTCTGCTGGTTTACTATTCACTCTTTAAAAATTGTAATTCCAAAATCATTTCAAGGGCTCCTTCTGGGGCCAACCAGTGAAAGGTGTGTGTTTTGATGTCTATCACTCATTCATACACCCTGCCTTTCTCCTTAGGGCTTGTTGATTTTTGGACTCATAGGGTAGTGGTTTTTGGTGTACTTTGTTATTTGAATTGGTTTACTAACACTGACTCAAAGCCCCAGAAAACCCCAGTTAACAGACCACCAAGCTGTTTCCTCCCTGCCTTGTTCCCCTATCTTCTCACCTTGTCCCCACACTGAACCATCTTATTACATTGTTTTTTCCATCAGCTACTTCAAAGTTTATGTACACACAGCAATTTGAGAATAATATGTGTGACCCAGGAGAGATTAAAAATCATTTGTAGTTTGACTCCGTGAGTATTTGGCTTTCCTTAAGGACTTATTATATTAAATTATGGATATATTTTAAGGTTTTAATTTTTTTATATTTTATTTCACTCATATCAAAAAGAAACAAAATGTAAAGGAATAAGACATTGTATCATATGCATGCTGTGATTGTATAACCTGATATATTCACAATAAATGTGAATTAGTTTTTAAAATTTACCTGTCTTCCAAAAACTCTATATATCCACACAAAAGTATAACTCCTCTAGATAATCCTGATAAAAAGAGATTCCCACAATCTACTGAAAGTCTTTCACATGCTGAGGAAAATATATCTTTATTTTTCTCTGTGCATTGTCTATTTGTACAGATGAATTCTGATCATGTTCAGCCATACTACTCTTGTTGTAAATGGTCACTATATAAATTTTATTGAACGTGAACCACTAAAGGTTTTCCACATTATGATATAAATTTCATTTTGTACATTATTCATAAAATATGTCATTCTTTTATCTGTCTTAATAGAAAGTCAGTAGTTTATTTTTGCAAAAATGTACAGAGTATTTACTTTCCAAATACTTCAATTTTTATCAATTTTTATCCTACTTACTGGGAAATGCCTAAGATTATTAATGGTCAGGAAATCAGTTGCCTGAGTATGAAAGAGATTTGGCTTCCATTGCCTTGTGGCTCTTTATTCTGATCACAGAAAAGACATTACATTTTAATCTCTCTGTTTTTCTCTCTCTCTCCCCCTCTCTTTTCCCCATCAGTGACTTTGCCTACACAGGCAGGGTAGTGGAGTAGAAAACCTACCTGGAGCAAATAAATTGTGTCCATGTTTTTTAACCTCCTAAGTCAATGTCTTTTAATTTCCTCATCTGAAAAACAAGGTGATGCTTCCTGTCGAATGTACTGTGAGGCAGCACACCCATCTGTTCCTATCCTGATGTTGATGACACCTGATGTACATTTGTAAGGTTCATAAAACAGCTTCTTTTTTTATTTTTAACTTATTTATTTGTTGAAGTATAATTGCTTTACAGAATTTTATTGTTTTCTGTCAAACCTCAACCTGAATCAGCCATAGATATACATGTATCCCCTCCCTTCTGAACCTCCCTCCCATCTCCCTCCCCATCCCACCCCTCTAGGTTGATACAGAGCCCCTGTTTGAGTTTTCTGAGCCATACAGCAAATTCCTGTTGGCTATCTATTTTATGCACCCCACTCCAGTACTCTTGCCTGGAAAATCCCATGGATGGAGGAGCCTGGTGGGCTTCCCTCTATGGGGTCGCACAGAGTCGGACATGACTGCAGTGACTTAGCAGCAGCAGCAGCATATATCTTACACATGGTAATATAAGTTTCCATGTTACTCTTTCCATACATCTCACCCTCTCCTCCCCTCTCCCCATGTCCATAAGTCTATTCTCTATGTCTATTTCTCTATCGCTGCCCTGTAAATAAATTCTTCAGTACCATTTTTCTAGATTCTGTATGTGTGCGTTAGAATACAATATTATCTTTCTCTTTCTGACTCACTTCACTCTGTATCATAGGTTCTAGGTTCATCCACTACATCAGAACTGACTCAAAGGCGTTCCTTTTTATGGCTGAGTAATATTCCATTGTGTATATGTACCACAACATCTTTATCTATTCATCTGTTGATGGACATCTAGGTTGCTTCCATGTTCTAGCTATTGTAAATAGTGTTGCAATGAACAATGGGCTACATGTATCTTCTTAAATTTTGGTTTCCTCAGGGTATATGCCTAGGAGTGGGATTTCTGGGTCAAACGGTGGTTTTATTCCTAGTTTTTTAAGGAATCTCCATACTGTCTTCTATAATGGCTGTATCAATTTACATTCCCACCAACAGTGTGAGAGCGTTCTCTTTTCTCCACACCCTCTCCAGCATTTATTGTTTGTAGACTTTTTGATGAGGGCCATTCTGACTGGTGTGAGGTGATATCTCATTGTAGTTTTGATTTGCATTTTTCTAATAATAAGAAATGTTGAGCATCTTTTCATATATTTGTTAGCCATCTGTAAGGACAGTCCCTTTCTTAGTGATGTGTGGCAAAGAAGATAGGAACATTGGTTGCCTGACCTCATGATATGCTCTTTCAGAATACGACTGAGATTAGAAACAGTGTTAACTGAGTTTAGGGTTACTTTAAAGAGAAAGGCAATACAGAACAAAGTGAGTATAAGACAGACTCAAAGATATCCTGTACAACACAGGGAATATAGCCAACATTTTGTAATAACGGTAAATGGAAGATAACCTTTAAAAATTAAATAATTTTAAAAAATTACTAATAATTGACTGAAAACTAAAGATGCTATTGTCATAAAATACGTGCAGAAAATAGGGAATAATAGGACCTGTAAGTGTTCTAATGGAAAACAGAGGGTGGAGTAACATGTTATAAGGCTACAGTGGTCTGTGAAAAAGAGGAAGGGAAAATAAAATTTTAGATGACTATTTCTGATAGGAAGCATTATAAATATTTACATCACAAAACCATTGTTCTAGAAGTTATTTGTCTCTGGGATTTAGAGGTAATTCACTGTGCAGATGAGTAAATAAACTTTTTTAAAAGTTCAATGAATTCTCTCAAATCTCCAGTTAATGAGTTTTCCAGCCCAGCCTAGACTCTATTGTAACCCTATATATAGAATGTTTTATTTGCTGATAAGAAAATAATTGCTAATCCACCCCAAAATTAATTCTTTCTGCAATAGAATATATCCTGTAAAGCAGAAAGAGCATATAGGGAAGCACTTGGAAAGAATATACACCACTAACAAATCTAAGCTGTTATTATGAGACTATTGGAAACCAAGGGTAAGAATGCCTTTTCAAAGAATTCTGAGATTCTTAGGGAAAAGATTTCTATTATTACCTTTTGTAATATAAGAAGTTACATACTCCAGTTAGACCCAATTGATGTCCACTTCCTATTTTCTTAAATCATGAGAGAGTCTGTGACTATTTTTCATGTCTCTATTTTCCATGAGCCCCAAACATGCGCTTTTCTTCTGCAGTTTTTAAAAATGAAGAAACTGACTAAACCAATTGATCAATCAAGCAAATTTACCTAGGTTGCAAAATTTATTATGCTTCCTTGAGTTTTACTTCCTGTGGAAAGTCCTTGTTTAGGGAATTTTAAAAAAAGCAAAGTAGTACAAGGTAATGCAGAATGCCCTGATTTTGTTGAGCAATTATTCATCTGCATGTAATCGGTCACAGAAGGGTTTGCATAGTCAGTCTTCTGTGTTTTCTTGGAGGTGATAATAGTTTTAAAATATCAGATATACAAAATGATGAGGAATAGTCAATGTTTTGAATACACTTTGAAATTTTCTCCTAATTTCACAATTTCTGTTATCAGTGAAAGAATTCTTAGAAATATGCAGAGACTAATATCAAGAGGCATTTCAAAAGGGTCACTGAGACATTTGCTATGAACTAGTCTTTGAATTAGCTGTTCAGGAATTTTCAAAGATGCAATTCAGTATTTTTATTTTATAAATGATATGTTCCTAGAGCATGTCTAAAAAGTGAAATAACAAGTTATAAATATAATTCTAGGGTCTTTTTAGAGTAATGACTTGGAAATAAAGGTTAATGTCTAGATACATAGTGGTAGGCTCAGTGTATTGCTTCAAAATACTGTCAAAGTCATAAAAGTATTTACTTAGAAAACACCTAATGTGGCAGGATTCACACGGCCAAGTGCTTTGTCATGATCTTATTTCTAAAGCAAGATTCAATCTCAGCACATTTTCTAAATTTAAATATGTCTTCTTATTTTCAAAATACAAGAGGCCCGTTCCCAAATCGTAGTTGTGGGTAAAGTTTTATGGAAAAGACGATATGTCAATGGATGTTATTGGATGAAAGACTGATATTGAACACCAGGAGCTTCAAAACTGGCTTGCACAAGGATGGTGTAAATTTTTGTGAGTCACCTCTTTACTTCTCCCTTTTGCCTGCGCAATACGAGCTATGTGAAATAAAGTAAAAAAATACTTTGACCTCTTTATTTCACTAAGAGACTGTTTGCTAGAGTCTGAGTTGTAAAGCTGATATTTGGTCTCTCTGATTTAGAGCACAGGTGTAAGCAGAGGTGTGTCTGATTTCCTAGCTGTGGTGAAATCAGAAGGAAAGTTATCAAAGGTGGGAAAAGAACTAAAGGTATAAAACTTTTTTAGAAGACTTAAAGCACACATTGAAGGCAGTTAATAGAGTTACTATATGTTGCAGAGGACTCCCCGGGTAGCTCAGATGGTAAAAAATCTGCCTGCAATGCAGGAGACCTGGGTTCCATCCCTGGGTCCAGAAGATCCCCTAGAGAAGGGAATGGCTTCCCACTCCAGTGTTCTTGCCTGGAGAATTCCATGGACAGAAAAGCCTGGTGAACTACAGTACGTGGTGTCACAAAGAGTTGGACATGACTGAGCGACTTTATTTTTCATATACTGCAGAAGAGAAAAACCAATAGCGAAATACTAATGACAATGTGAAAGAAGATGACAAAGATGGAGAAAAGACAGCAAAATTCAAAATGCTACTGCAAGATAGTAGCATTTCAGTGGGAAGGTGGAGGAATGAGCAGAACAAATGAAAAATAGAATTTTTGCTGAAAATAGAAGAAATATTTGCTGAAAATAAAAGTTGGGCATTGGTAGATTTAAAGTATTTACCATAATCCAGGATAAAAAGTAATTTTAAAACACTGATAGTAAATCCTGGTAAAACATTTCAGAATCAAGGAAAAGAAATTACCCAGACAGATGAAGGATTTCTGTGATGATGAGGCAAAATTCAGGATGTCTTCTTTTTAACACTGAACACTAAAAGCAGTTAGAGAACTGATTACTGAAATTTTAGTTTCCGTAGAGAACTAGAGTCTCTGTGAATTAGAGTCTATGTGAATTCAAGACTCTGAGAACTAGAGTCTACATGAATTCAAGTTGGTACTCATGTGAAAAGTCAATAAAAATCAAGACACAATCCTTTGAACAAGTCAGCCAAAAAGAAAACACAGAGACTTAACAAAATCAAATGCAATAGTGTAAAACCAAATGTAAATAAACATGTGCCAAACTTCACCTAAAAGACAAAAGACAAATATTAATAAGTCCAGTCATACGCCACTTGCAAGACAAAATTTAAAAAGAAAATCTTGGGCAAGAAATTGCCAGGCAAAAATAAATGAAGAGGAGTTATCATGGCTATATTCCTTTCATGCAGTAGCATTAAAAACAAAAATATGTTCAATGAAATAGAGAGCTATTCTATAAATAGAAGATGCCATCCCACTATGAAGCCATAGCAACAATGGGCTTCTGGATGCTGACTAGCATAGAACAGAAACATATAAAGGTCATCTGTAACAAAAAGGAGAATTTTTATATAATTGTTGTAAACATAATTGCTGTGGATGACTTTAATGTTTTTCCATCTTTGCCATATGAAACTTCAAAAATAAATTAGCTGAATTATACTTTAATAAGGTTTATTTTAATGTCATTTATGTATTATTTATTATTAAACAAATACTGCTTATAATAAATATTCATTATGCTCCAGAACCTCCAGTCTAATTGGTAAGAGAGACAGGCAATTTTAGTTTAGAGCGTTTATGGTTTTCCCTCAGGTTGAGTTGGGAGCCCCTGGGATGGGGAGAACCTAATCTACCTGGGTGTGTCATTGCGTTAGGTGTCAGGAAGGCATCCTGAGAAGTGGAATATCTGCCCTGAAACAAGAAAGAGTTGGCATGTGACCATGTGGAAGAGAAGAAGATGCAGAAGAGGAACGAAACAGCAGAATTACCAACAAATCGTGTTGGGAAAATTAGGCAATGTTTTGAGGAAAACATTAAGAGTTTCTCACCACATGTCAAAGTCAGGAAAATATTTAGAAAACACCTAATATGACCAGATTCACACCACCAAGTGCTTTGTCTTGATCTTATTTCTAAAGCAAGACTTAACTGATTTTTAAAATGATGAAAATTCCTTAGAGAGATATAGCTAATTCATAAAATGAGTTCAGTTGGACTTTCTCAGCATAAAAATTCAAAGTGACAAAATCTTTCAAAATATGTATTGAGACAAAAGAAAACTGGAGGACAGACAAGTATAATAAATAGGCTGAAGTGTTAATTTTCTAATTTTCTGTAAAGAACACTGGTTGAAAAAAAACCTAACATTATTGAAAAGACAAAAAAATGACTCAAAAGAATGATTCACAAGCAAAAAAACAATAGAAAATATGTATAAAGTGCTTTCTACATGTCAGACATTAGTCTTCCTAATGCTCTCAACTGCCTTATGAGGTAGAGACTATATTTATTTTTAATCTCCATTTTACAGATAAGGAAACAGAGACACAGAAAGACTGTCAAACTTGCTCAAGATCAGGTGGCTAGTAAGCTTCAGAGCTGGAAAGGAAGCTAGACAATCTGGCTCTGGGTTCTGTGACTTAAGTACAATTCTATGCTATATCTCAAGAAGTACAAATGTCCAAAAACCAAAAGACAAACCCAAACAATTACCTTCCCAAGGAAAGAGATGAAGTAAAATTCAAACAACAAAATGATGTTGTTTTTTTTGCTAACTGACTCATTGCATATGCAATAAAAACATATAAAATAAACAGATAGACCTAGAATACTGATCTGATGTATAATTATGACTCAAAAGAAATTCTAAGGTTTAATAGTAATTTGAACTCTCAGGCATAAAAATAAGAATTTAAAGATTTTTTTATTAGAAATTTTCTAAAATAAATTTAAAAAGCCTTTATTTAGTCCAAACTAAAAGCCAGGCAAAGAATGAGCTGGAGTGTCACAAAAGTCCACAAAGCTGATGCAAATACAGATGTCAGCTTCAAAAGGCAAGTGTACTTCTGGAGACATATTAATAGCCTTGCTATTATATTCTGGATGCATTCTAAAGAAGTCAACTACTTAGTACTCAGAAAATTGACTTAGAACTAAATTGGGAGAATGATGAACTAAATTCCATAAAATCTAAATATATGATTTATAACCCAGCTCAAATTTGTGTACACCAGATCAAATCTATGGACATACCATAGACTCAGAGCCATTAGCATGAATAAATTTTCTATAATTCTTAACATTTGCATATCCCTCAGCTAATAATAAAATTCATCTCTTTTAAGCATTCAGAATGCTGCTGCCAAGTCAAATTTGTACTCAATTTGAGTTTTATATATTTTACCCTTATTTGAATATTATAAAACCAAGAAATAGGTGGAGAATAAAATGAAAGAGCAAGTGTATAGCAAATCCTGCATTAATTTACAGTGTTTAAAAAAAACATGGAGAAGAAGGGCAGAGAGTTAACTGAGTAAAACTGTTTGACATGACGGCACGAAAGGCATGCTGTGGCATATGCACCCAGTAAATCAGATTCCACCTTTTAAACCAACCTCCCTCTGGCCCCATTCCCCCCAGAAGCATTGTGTCGTGTGTACTCTAGTCACCTCTCCAAAATCCATTCATTCATGTGATTTGCACGATTTATACATTAACAAGAACAGATCATCTCTCAGGGTAATAAAAAGGATTAGTTCTTGCCTTCTTAGTAAATCTTCCCTAACCACTCTTCTTCTTATTCAGGCACTGGAAGAGATCCTACACATCCAGTTGCCTTACAGAGGAGAAAGACAAGGTTTAGCAATGTGGTAAACAAAGTATAGTTTCTCAAAAGACGTGTACATCCTTATCCCCAAATCTGTGAGTGTGTGTGTGTGTGTGTGTGTGTGTTCAGTTATGTCCTGACTCATTGTGACCCCATGGACTGTAGCCCGCCAGGCTCCTCTGTCCATGGGGTTCTCTAGGCATGAATATTGGAGTGGGTTGCCATTTCCTTCTTCAGGGGATTTCCCTGATCCAGGGCTTGAACCTGTGTCTTTTGCTTTTCTTTCATTGGCAAGTGGTTTCTTTACCACTGCACCACTGAGAGGCCCCATTATCTGTGAATACGATATTTTATTGGGTTGACCAAAAGTTCATTCAGATTTTCCTGCAAGATCTTACAGAAAATCTTGAATGTACTTTCTGGTCAACGCAATACATGACAAAGGGGACTTTGCAGATGTGATTAAGAATTTTAAGGTGGGAAGATTATCCAGGATTGTCCAGGTGGGTTCAATGTAGTCACAAGGTTTCACATGAGGGAAAGAGAGGCAGGAGAGTCAGAGTCAAAAAGGAGAGGTAATGACAGAGGTGAGAGAGGGGGAAGAAGGTGAAGAAGGAGAAGAAAAAGAGGAGAAAGAAGTGGAGGAGGAAGGAGAAGAGGAAGAGGAGTGAGAGGGAGGGGAGGAGGAGAAGGAGAAGTCTGGGGTGGGGGAGAGAGAGAGATGTAATACAAAATCTAAGCTACAGGCTTTGAAAGCAGAGGAAAGATTCCATGAGTCAAGGAATGCAGGTAGATTCTAAAAGCTTAAAAATGTAAACTCCCCCATAGAACTTCTAGGAGGAAGGGGTGGGGGGCATCCCAGGCAACACTGTGATGTTGATCCAGTGAAACTTGTTTTGGACCTCCAGAACTGTAATAGAATGGATTTGTGCTATTGTAAGCACAATTGTATGTATTAATAACTGTTTGCATTAATTTGTTACAGCAGCAATAGAAAACTAATACAAGCATCCACTATACATACATATATATACACCTCACCAAGTTGGAAATCACTACACAGTAAATTATTTTTATGGCGTATTTCAGTTCTAGCTGCCCCAAATTTCATAGATTTATACACACAAACCATGCTCTGTTGGAAACATCTTTGAATTTCTTTGTGCCTCAAAGAATAAATGTTCACTTACTCATATATAAGACTTAGTATAAAAGTCCAATTAGATTCTAATCTCTCTGAGTAACAGAACTGCCATTTCTAACTGTAATAACAACTTCTTGTATAGATTTGTCTTCTCTTTTCTGCAGCCCCTAGCATCTCATAAGAAGTTCTCCTGGTACAAGAGCAGTTATAAATGTATAGAATTTAGATGGAAATTAAATAATCATTAGTGCTTACTATAGCTAGTTTGGACATATTTGAAAATTCAATCATATTGCTATTAAATATTTTAAATTGATTGCTTAAAGTATTGGCCAGTTAAAAAATCAATAATTGAATTAAATGACTTAAATTTCTTTGAAATGGTCAAATAAATTGAAACTATTAAATGCCTATAGATGATGCATACTTTTACAAAATAAGTCTTGTTAGATATTTCCCTAACACAATGAGACTTATATTGCATTACAATAATAACTACTTGTTAATGAGTATCAATTATGTATTAGCCATAACCTTACACATCATTTTATGTCTAATTCTTATAACAACTCTACCTGATGGGTGGTATTATTTCCAGTTTACTAATGGCAAAAGTAACATTTAAAAAGATAAAATCATACAATACATGGCTGAGCTTGAAAAAGTTCTGGTATTTCTGAGTACAAGGCTATTTAACTCTGCACAGTCTTTTATGTAAGTGTTTTTCATTAACATATAACATTATAAAGTAAACTTTTAATGAAGGGTATGAATGTCCCTTTCTGCTTCCTAAACATCTACACACAAATCCTTTATTTCAGAGTATCTAGGGATAAATCAAAGGGAAACCAACAAAGTGAATTTTTGTGCCTCTAAGTGAATTCTTTTTTTGTCCTTATAAGCTTGAGTTTAGAACTGGAAATCAAGCAAATTCTTCATCTATATTTCTTCGGTCACTCATTGTGGAGCTCAAACTTGAGATAGGGTTAGGTATTGATCCAAGCCAGCAGGGACAGAGTCAAGCTTTTCTGTAAGGGAAGGAAATACAAAGCCAGGACTACTCTCATTGCTATTGATTTGTTTTGCCTCAGGGCATGGGAAGTGGTGGCATGATTCCATCAAAGTTTCTTCTTGTTTAAATCTGTATCCCAGGTATACAATAAGGGTATTTGATAAACTCTCCCCTTAAGGCTGTCAGCATACATTTGGTAAACATTTATTACTCATCTACTGTTGACCATAAAGAAGGCTGAGTCCCGAAGAACTGATGCTTTTGAATTGCAGTGCTGGGGAAGACTCTTGAGAGTCCCTTGGACAGTAAGGAGATCACATCAATCCTAAAGGAAGTCAGTCCTGAATATTTATCGGAAGGACTGATGGTGAAGCTGAAGCTCCAGTATTCTGGCCACCTGATGCTAAGAGCTGACTCATTGGAAAAGACCCTGATGGTGGAAAAGACTGAGGGCAGAGGGAGAAGGGGGCAACAGAGGATGAGACGGTTGGATGGCATCACCAACTGAATGGACATGAATTTGAGCAAACTCCAGGAGATAGTGAAGGGCAGGGAAGCCTGGTGTGCTGCCGTCCATGGGGTCACAGAAAGTCAGACATGACTTAAAGACTGAACACCAACAACTGTTGACCACGCATAGTGCTCAGGGCAGGGCACAAAGTAATCACTGTTGTGTTTAGTCCTGCTCTACTTGAAAAGAGAAGAAAAGAAAAACCCCAGAGTGATCCTCAAGAAACACAGTGTTCTAAGTGTTGATCTGGCCTTGTGTCTAAAAATAGAACTACAACAGCTTGCATCATTTCCACATGCTGACTTAGGAATAAAAAGTTCCCATATGGCTGGCCCTGCCAAGGAAGTTAGCTTTTGTGAATATGCAGCAGATGGAGTCCTCCTGAGGTGGGGAATCCTAAAGGAACTTGGTGACACACATACCACATCCCCATCCCCCAAACCACATTCATTTATACTGAGATGAAACTGAAGTAAAATAGATCAAGACTAATCATATTGATGGGGTTGAAAAGTCCCTCACATGTATCCTCATAATGGCTTAATTTCTCTTCAGATTTTTCCCACTTAACCCAAGCAATGAGTAGCTCTCTCTACTGTGCTCTCCCAATGTTTGAAAATTACACTTCTGTTTGCATTATGTGCTACTTTTTATTGTATTGTTGAATCTTTCTGTCATCCCTACTTTTCTCCCCTTCCACCTGTATGCAAGTTCCTCCAGCACAGGGCTGGGTTAAGCTCATTTTGAAACCCGTTTTATATCCGTTCTACCTGGGTTTCATCCTGCATGAGGCAAACCCAAGGGAGATTAACCATCTACTCTGGACCCAGAAAGCCTGATATTTATTCTGTCTCTGACACTTACTTTTGACTTTAAGCAAATTTCTTAACCCCTGGAAGTCTTCTTCTTCCCTATAACAAGAAAATGATACCAGAACCCGAATGCCTGTAAGGACTGAGGGATATCTGATTAAAGCAATGAGTTTTACATAGTATCTTGCACATAGTAAATAATATATGTTCACTAGCTTCCTGTCTCCTTAGGTGGTGTTATATATCCTAGGTATTATTATCCAGATAATTTGAGATGATACAAGTCTGAGAATAATAAAAGTTACAAAGTTCCCCAAATCTCAAAGCTAGTAAGTAGAAAGGATAGCACTGGACTGATCCATATGAATCTCAAGGCTATTCCATTCCTTTCTAAAGTCAAGTATCTGTCATGTCACTTGAAACAAGGAGAATACAATAGATCATGAAAGAGTAGGTAATTACTGGGAAAGATTGGGGCAAAGAAGGTGTATGGTCATGTTCATATGGCCACAGGAATGGAGAAAGTATTTAAAAGAGAAGAATGTCAATGAATGTGATATCCAAAGTATTAGTCTGTCTGTGTTTTTGGCATTAGCCAATGAACCATCAATTTTTCACCAGGAAACAGGAGGGCAGTCCCCTAGAAAATGTGAAATGTGTGAAAATCACTCTAGTATATCACACTGTGGGGATGAATCTACTCCTTTTCTCCCTGCAAATGGTTCCTCACATCTCCCCCTTCCCTCTGTTTTTAGGTAAAATCATGAAATCATCACTCAAAGCTATTCACATGTTTTATTTCCCTGTAGTGTCTCTGAGCAGTGGGCTTAGCACAATGAACTCTGGCCTGGATCAGTTAGGTAGTGATGATTGGGCTGCTCCTTAAGATTCTGCCTTCCTTGTTTCTGCCTTCCAAAGGCAAAGAAAGAGAAGGATCCTGGGTTCCATGTTTAACAATCCATTCCACTGCTGCTCTGGTACGTACTTCTACATTGCTAGGTACCTCTGCTAAGTATCTCTTCTAAGTACCTTACTGAGATGTTTGATAACTGCTAAAGGAAGAGGGGTTTTTATATTTGGTTAGTTGGAATATAGGTATTCTTTCTATTTCATCTGTATATTCCTTTACTTAAATTGATTTCCATCCCCTTTTTCCCCTAAGGTCTTGGTCTAGAAACTCTCCAAAGTTGCTATGTTTCTGCATAATTCACCTCTTCCTAACTCATTTCCTCTTTGATGTAAGTTAACTTTTTCTCACCCATTATTTCCTAATGTATTCCTTTTATATTCCTACTGCATACTAGCTTAGAATATGTTCTTTCCCTAAAACAATCCATTTTTATTTTTCAGGCTTGGAAAAATTTCATGCAAAGCTAGTTCATGTGTACTGAACTATTTTATTTAGTTCCAAGTATGCTGTTGTATTGGAGAAGACTTTTGAGAGTCCCTTGGACTGCAAGGAGATCCAGCCAATCCATTCTGAAGGAGATCAGCCCTGGGATTTCTTTGGAGGGAATGATGCTAAAGCTGAAACTCCAGTACTTTGGCTACCTCATGCGAAGAGTTGACTCATTGGAAAAGACTCTGATGCTGGGAGGGATTGGGGGCAAGAGGAGAAGGGGACAACAGAGGATGAGATGGCTGGATGGCATCACTGACTCAATGGACATGAGTCTGAGTGAACTCCGGGAGTTGGTGATGGACAGGGAGGCCTGGCGTGCTACAATTCATGGGGTCGCAAAGAGTCAGACACGACTGAGCGACTGATCTGATCTGATCTGATGCTGTTGTCACTCAACAGATCAAAAATAAGCAACAGTAATAAAATGCAGATGAACCTTTAATCATCTGCAGCTTTGAAAAACATCTTCCCAGTATGCCTACCTTTAAAACAAGCTTGGGCAGAGTAAGAAACTTATTTTCTACTTAAATCAGTCTATGCTAGCTGCAATCTGGAAAAGCCAGACATTTCCAGATCCATTTTTAGGAATTCCTCAATTCTTCATCCTCTAAATTTCCCCTCTCCATTAAGGTTAGCATCTGAGATTTATTCTGACAGAGGGCATTAAAAGAAAGCCTGAATCATTCAGTTCTGATTCTCACTGACTTAGACAATTGATGCTGTGGCAGCTTCTCTCCTACTGACCATACTTTTCCTTTGAAAAACAAAATGCATTTTTTTCAGTCTGCTTTTCGTCTTAGAGAAATTCAGTCTCTGAATTTACACAAACTCTTTTCAATGACCTTAAGTAAGTCTTTGTTTAAAATACTTTCTCTGCCTAAGTCCACAAATAACAGCATACTTTGATATGGTTTTCTTTTGAACTAAATGGCTAATAGACTTCATCAAAGAAAGGAAACCTCACAAACTCCACACAGTTTCCTTACCGAACATTATTTGGAAAGGCTAAGCAATCAAGGAGAAAAGTGAAAATGCTTAAGTAATGCAACATTTTGCTTGCTAAATAACAGGCTCCTCTGGAAGTAAATTCACTCTTTCAGAGCAGTGATATGCTAGAAAAATTCTACCTAAAGAAACAAACACATTCCAAACAATGTGATCTTTAGTCATTTAAATGTTTCCTGGGTAGGAAAATAAAATTGTGAATGTTAAGCAGAAATAATAAGAATCCATCCAGTCTATGGGGTTGCAAAGAGTCAGACATGACTGAGCGACTAAACACAGCTCTTACCAAAGTTCTAGGTTCTCCTAATATGTGATAAAATGAAAGGTAATCAGCACTTGTCAAATGTTTGTACTGCCATGACTCCTTTCTGATTATTGTCCCCCATAATTGCAAAGGACACTTGATAATACTGTATACATTTTGAACGGTCTTTTAATTTAGAACAAGGATGTTTATAAATTAAAACTATAATAATTTTAATTATGTCAAAACTGAATCAGCCAGGTGCTGGGTTACTGTCCCTGTCACCATTAACATGCCCTAAATACCCTTTGCATATCAACACAGCCTGTAATTTCAAAAGAAAGAGATGATGTCAGTTTCCTAATGATATCCTGGTCCTAGAACAGTCCAAAGAGTGGAAGTAATTTAATAGTCTTCCCTGCTTAAGATACACATGAGACACATAGTCAGTCAGTCTCATCATCCCTTAATTTATTTATAGCTACTATCCTTGAAAATCTGGCATTGGCATTTGTTTCTTTTCTCTCAGATTCAAAACCTAATCCTATCAGGCCCCATAAGTGGTGGAACTCAGTTTATGCTGCCTATTTCACTCCTGTTTTTAAAGGGCAAAGTGTAAAAATCAGTCTCTAAGTGTTATTTGGATTGAAACTCGCTCTTGTCTATGCACGATAAGACAGTAACATCTGTGAACAATGAATTTAATTAAAGCTTGCAAACAAAAGTTCTGATAGACCACTCAGGTGTGGTGGTAGGTAAGGGGAGGAAAGTTGTTGGGGGTGGAGGGGGTGGGAAAGAAATGTAAAAAGAATTAAAAATTATATATTGTGCTTCTTTGTAAGATTCCACATGAAGCTAGGCTTTCACAGCTTTCAAACAGAATCACTTTCCAAGACTACTCCCGTTAGGCACCAAAAAACCTTAGGCAGCTGGACAAATCACTTCAACTTAGTGTAACCTTCCACTCTTTTAAGACAACTTACCTGAAAAGGAACTCAGACTATAAAGTTAAGTATGTCCTTGTTTATTTTTAAAGATTATTTAAAAATCTAGACACTTAACTACAGCTACAGATGGGAACTAACAATCACTAGTCAGGGACCCAGCATCAGTCTCCATCTCTTCAGTCTTCTAGTAGCATACATCACCATGCTTACCATTATTTCAGTCAAAGAATCTCTTAGCCTCATCAGTTTACAAAGTGGTCACACCCACAATGTGAATGTGAAAGTCTGGTCATCAAACAGTGGCCAGAAATGATCCCCATGGGCCTTTATATGGGAATAGAAGAAATACAATCCATTTGTAAGAATGATATTCTTGTGCTTTTCCTAACAATGAGTGCCAGAGCCTCTCCTAAAATTTTTTTTGTTTTTGGAAGAACCGGTTATATGCAATTTTTATTATTACCAGGAACTAAAATTCCTAGATTGCCAAGAAGCAAATTGACAGTTGAGATGAATATGGCCAGCTTCACAGGTATTTAACATATAACATTATAACTTGCCCAGTAAGCATTTATTGAATGAATTTGCCTTGCAACAATACTGCAAAATTCAGTGCACATCCTTTTAGGGTTTCTGTTGACAGATTTTAATTTTTCTCTTGTAGTTCTTTTTAAAGAGTAGAAAACAAGTTCCCAATTCTGTAACAGAAGTTATTTAAGCAGAGCAGTGATGTGAAATTTGGGATTAGAGCTTCCAGGAGGGAGGAGAAATAAACTTCTTGCCTGTGAACCTGTGAGTCTCCCACAATGAAATCCAGCTCATCTCCCAAAATGCTCAGCAAGACACCACATGAGCAGGTGAAAATTAAAACTGCATAAAATCGTGTGTTCGGAAAATGAAACAAGTCAACTTTGGGCTTTCTGCCCAGTTTCATTTCTGTCAGAAATTCTCTTGTTATTACCTATCTGCAGAAAGAAATTAGAAAAGTGTTATAGCTAAAAAATTTCAGATACATTCATATCTCCATCACAGTTTGGTCCAGAAGAAGATAACTAGCTTCCTCATTCCAGTGGGTAAGTATAAGACTACAGATAGAACATGCAAGTACTAATACACACACACACATACACACACACACACACACACACTTTTCTTTGGGGGACTATTTAATCACAAGTAGTATCCTGTTTGCTTTATGAGATCGAGGAGGAAGCCCTCCCGAGGTTTTCAGACTGTCCCAGTGCAGCTCTGAGTTGGAAGCCTGCGAAGGAAAACATACGGGGCAGAAATCCCCAGGCCCCATTCACCAGCCGTGCAGGACCTGAGGAAAACATCACGAAACTCTCTGAGCCTAACATTTGCTATTACATGAAGTATCTCAGGAGAAGGAATTTAAAATGTTGATGCTTTGCAGCACTCTCAGCAGTGTGCTTTATAAAATCTTAAAACTGAGTGTGGAGCTGGTGAGTAGCTTAGACCAGACAGAAGTAATACTCATCTATCGTGACCAGTCTCCTGAAACACACACACACACACACACACACACACACACACACAATTCTTGACACCCAATCATGTACATTTTTCAGGGTTCCATCCCCAGTCTTGTGTTTTTGTCTCACCACACACATTCTATTAGCTCTCAGTTTCATCCATATTATATCAATGTATATCTCTAGTAACTATTTAAGACTTAATCTTAACCTTGCCATACTTTTGAAAATTCAGTGTGACTTTTAAAAAGAATATTACTCGCAAACTTCTTTTCATTTTCAAATTTTCCAGTTGTATATTACAATGGAGAACATCTGGGATTGTCAGGATAATGGTGAATGTGACATGCAGTCAATTAAAAGTGAAGAAAATGATTGTTGGGTATTAGTATATATGCAAAACCACAAACCTTTAAATACACACACACACACACACACACACACACAACCTGGGAATGGGGGCAAATATATCAGATGATGAGGAAAATGTCAAACTGGCTTCTGATAAAGTATATTTAGCTCAAGAATGTGGGGACAAATGAAATGGGAGATCAATGGAATTTCTAATCTTGCAGCTGACAATGGGCCCAGGCTGAGTGGGCATTGGGTCTGGCATGGGTCCTTTAAGCTTTAGCCCCATGCCTGAAGCCTGGAGTCAGGAGCGCTTAACACCAGGCCACCAACACTCCTGAACTGTTCTTGGCCTCAGTTGAAATGTGTGCCCTAATCCATCCTAGGTTCCATCCTGTCTTGTGCTTAGTTTTCCTTATTTCTGACCTTGTGATTTATTTTTCTGTTTATAGCTTAGCTTCATCCATCAAACCTGATACATTGTACCATTTCACTGGCTCATAAACTTTTGCTTTCTCTTCCATTACTGGATTCCTCTTGGCCTTTTCTGCTTTAGATTCTCCTGATGAACAGGTGCCCACAGCTGCATCTTTCAATGCTTTCCTCCCAAGTAAGAGTTCTCCCTGCATCTTTACTCAGACACTGAGTGGATTCAAAATACAGAGAGATGAGGCAAAAGAGCAGAGGGGCTGATGGGCAGGATGTGTTGAGGATGGGAACACTATACTGTGGGCCAAGAAGGTTAGTTGCAGCTAAAAGAAAAAAGACTGTGATCTAAGAGTATTTTGAGAGTTAAGAACTAAGTCAAAGTAATGAGGGGGTCCAGTGTGTGGCTATGAGCAGCTCCATCAGAAAGGAGACAGACTCATTATGGCTGAAGTGGTTCAAGAGTTCAGTTTCTTGAAGTAATGTAATATTGATATCACTGAAGATAACCAAAAAGTTATTAGTTTCAAGTGTTGGAATGATTATAATAGAAAAATGATATTTAATAGCTTTCTACAACTCCAAAGAGGACATAAATTTAATTTGAGCTCAAGAGTGCACCTTTGAAAAAGAAGGGTACCTTTAACAAGAGAAAGTGAAAGTAAAGTCGCTCAGTCACGTCCGACTCTTAGAGACCCCATGGACTGCAGCCTACCAGGCTCCTCCATCCATGGGATTTTCCAGGCAAGAGTACTGGAGTGGGAACAACCTATTAAATCGGGTAAATAATTTTCTCTCTTAAAAACGTTTTTATTTAGTATGGTGTTATTTTGAATTTGCAGTATCTAGGATAACTTGGTACTTTAAATTCTTAAGTTGTTCTCTGGGAAACACATAAATGTTATTATATGAACCCCATATATTAGACAGTAATAATAATGATAATAATAATAATAGCAAAAACTTATGTAACACTGTATACCAGGCACTGTTGTTTTAGTCATTTTACAAATATGAATTTATTTAATCCTCAAAACAGTAATCTATGAGATAGATTCTATTAGTATCTCCATTTTCAGATGAGGAAATAGGCACAGAGATGGATTAAGTAATTTGCCCAGGATCAACCAGTTGGTTAGGTTTAAGAGCCAGAATTCAAACCCATACTGTCTTGTTTCAAAGTCTGTGCTCAACTAGTTAGATTTTACGTGACACAGCATTTTCTGGTTTCCTAGTAAAGTGTTTGGAGAAGGCAATGGCAGCCCACTCCAGTACTCTTGCCTGGAAAATCCCATGGACCGGGGAGCCTGGTGGGCTGCACTCCATGGGGTCTCGAAGAGTCGGACACGACTCAGCGACTTCACTTTCACTTTTCACTTTCATGCATTGGAGAAGGAAATGGCAACCCACTCCAGTGTTCTTGCCTGGAGAATCCCAGGGACGGGGGAGCCTGGTGGGCTGCCATCTACGGGGTCGCACAGAGTCGGACATGACTGAAGTGACTTAGCAGCAGCAGTAAAATGTTATGTGGGTTTCCTTTGAGATCTCTTCTGGCTCTAGAAGGTGATGTTCTTGTGATTTTGGTAAACTGAGGACACTCCATAAATCTTAAGGATAATGATAGCCCTAGGGTTAAGTAATATATTCCACAGGTCTTTAAGAGAAATGAAAAAAAAGAAGGAAGGAGAAAGGGAGAGAGAGAGAGAACAATGCATACCATTTCTGAAATCTTTCTAATATTGAAAAATTTTCAAAAAGTTTTCTAATTTCAAAATATAAAGATGATTATCAATAATGAAATTTTATATATCAACTCCTAGAACTCCTTTTATACAGCTATCTATGGGAGAATAATCTTATAGAAAATGTTTATTATTGTTATAGTTTTTATAAAAATATAGCTTTGTACTTTATCAGTACAAATGTTTACAAAACGGAAGTTTTTAAAGCAATGTTACACAAAAGGTAAAGTGTCACTATAGATGATATTGTGGTTATTGGTTATTGTTCGAAGACTACTCATTTTTTTTTGAACATCTAAATGGACTTTGAGAACATAAAATAAAGGGAAAACAATATGGAGACATAGGTAACACTGTGCCTTGTGTATAATAATGTATATATATACATGTGCTCAGTTGCTCGGTCGTGTCTGACTCTTTGCAACCTCATGGGCTATAGCCCACCAGGCTTCTTTGTCCATGGGCCTTTCCAGGCAAGAATTCTGGAGTGGGTTGCCATTTCCTCACCCAGGGGATATTCATGACTCAGGGATCAAACTCACACCAGCAGGCAGGTTCTTTACCATTAAGCCACTGGGGAGGCCCATGCAGATACATACACATACATATATATACACATACGTGTATATACGTGATCATAATGGAACACAAATTAAAAGAGATGGTAACCGTATAACAAAATGACATAGTAGAGAAGCTGGGATCAGTTGGGTTGAATGATGAATTAAAAGAAAAGCAGTGAAAATTGAAATTTGAGGTAATTTGTTGCTTCTAGTTAAAGGGTGGACTATTAGAAACTTGGAGAAGGAAATGGCAACCCACTCCAGTACTCTTGCCTGGAGAATCCTGTGGATGGAGGACCCTGGTGGGCTGCCGTCTATGGGGTTGCACAGAGTCAGACACAACTGAAGCGACTTACCATGCATGCATAGCATTAGAAACTATAAATTGTAGTTTTGAGCCAACAATTGAAACAACTGAACTAGATCTTTACAGGAAAAAAAAATAAAAAAGATTGCAACTTAAATACAAACACATGGCTTCCTTTCAAATTTCATTTCTCTGATACTTCATAGAATTAAACTTGTGGTTGTTGCCTAACTCTGGATGATGAAAGGATGATGAATCCTGAAATTATTCCCATTCCAGAATGAGTCAGTGACTGAAGCACACATGCATAACACAGTTATATTCCTCAAAATAAATACTTTTGAGTCCTCTGAGATCCAGAGGGCTAGTACAGTTTCCACTGAAGAAGGAAAAACAGGGCTGTAAAACAGGGTTCTGTTCTTACTCTGAGCAGTCTGGGTGGCACAGAGGACAGAGAGAGTGACCAAGCGGCTGATCACCATCCACTGCTCTTCCCTGGCACCTCTAAATAATGTGAATGAACTCATTTTATTTTTGTCTCTTTCCAGGATTTTCCAACTTGATAATAAGACACTTGTGTTGACAATAAAAAACTCTAACTTATATGACAAATAAATTAAAAGCTGATCCTTAGCTTTACAAAAAGATTTCTCCCTGTTTCTCTGGAACACTTATTTACTGTAGTTACTTCTGAAGTCTAATTACTTGACAAAAAGGCTTAGTGGTTAGATAAGATAAAGCTGAATTATTGTTATGACTGTATGGACTGAAAACAGTCAACAACAACAGAGATAGTGATAAAGCACCTGTGGATTTTAATGCAATCCGGTGCAGTCCATCGGGTCGCTAGAGTCGTACACAACTGAGCGACTTCACTTTCAGTTTTCACTTTCATGCATTGGAGAAGGAAATGGAAACCCACTCCAGTGTTCTTACCTGGAGAATCCCAGGGATGGGGAAGCCTGGTGGGCTGCCGTCTATGGGGGTCGCACAGAGTCGGACACGACTGAAGTGACTTAGCAGCAGCAGCAGCAGCAGTGGGGAAATGTGACTCTGCTGCTGCTGCTGCTAAGTCGCTTCAGTCGTGTCCGACTCTGTGCGACCCCATAGACGGCAGCCCACCAGGCTCCACCATCCCTGGGATTCTCCAGGCAAGAACACAGGAGTGGGTTTCCATTTCCTTCTCCAATGCATGAAAGTGAAAACTGAAAGTGAAATCGCTCAGTCGTGTCTAACTCCTAGCGACCCCATGGACTGCAGCCTACCAGGCTCCTCCATCCATGGGATTTGCCAGGCAAGAGTACTGGAGTGGGGTGCCATTGCCTTCTCCAAATGTGACTCTACTCATCAAAATTGCATATATATAGCTTTAAAAAAAAAACCCACCACTTAATAAAGTGAGATCTGCCTACACCTTACTTCAGTGGAATTAACTTCTTATGAATTAAGTAAGAAAATAAAATAATTATTATCTGAACATTATTTTATATTTATAGTTCCTGTTTGTGAAAGTTTACATGAAAAGCATTGACATGTTTTGAAACCATTTATAACACTGAACTTAGCTTTTAAAATTAACGGTGATGTGATTTTTGTTTTTTTTCTTTTAGCTTTTCCATGTTGCTGACTACCAAGTACATACACTTAGAAACACATACGCTGATATATTCAGATTTTGGGGGAATTGGGTCTTTGATAAACAAAAATTTCCTAAAATAAATTATTTTAGTATTATATTCATTTTAAGTCATATGTATGCCTGGAGCAATTTGGCAATTATTTATTTTTGAACAGCCAGACATATCTAAAGTGTTCAGTTAATCAGGCAACAGGATATATCCTGCATGCAATTAGAAAAATGCAGAAGACACAAACCTACTTGAAGGTCTGCCAAAAAGAACAGTGAAAAATGATGTGTCCAATGACAAAGTGATGGTGGAGGGCGGGGGACATGGGGCAGAAGTGCTGGGGAAGAGGGGAAGAGTTCATCTAGCACAGATGACAAGCAAACTTAGATGATTAGTAAAGTTAAAAAATAAACCAAGGATCATTTATTAAATTGTCAATAAATATGTGGATCAGGTCTCCTTTTCCATAATTTACCCTAAATTTGAGAGAAATATGAAATGAAAAATGAAAAGAAAAATAATAACCTGGGACAAAAAGACTTTATCAAGTTGTACTTTGAAATGTATTCCAAGTCGTGGGGGTGGAGTGGGGATGGAGTGATGATTGCATGAAGCTTTGCAGAATAAAATACAGTCAAGAGAGTAGGTTTCTACTTCTCTCTTTCTAAATCTTGTAAGTTACTAATTAATGTTCTGTGCCTCAGTTTTCTTATCTAGAACTTAAAAGTGTTAAGTCAAATGAGTCAGTGGGGCTCTTTGTGTTATCTATGTGACAACTTCCTTTTATCCTTTGTGACATTTTCAGAAGTACAGCCACTCTACCAGGAATTTGGATTACCTATTGCACTGCTCACCACCAGATTATTTTTACGCCATCATTTAGGCCCATGGAGTCCCAGGAGTCATTAAATATAGCCATGCCGTCATTTGTTATATCCAACGGACACAAATAACGCATTGAATTTGCTGACTCTCAACTCTTTTAAGAAAGCAAAATCTTTGTTCTTTACATTGACTGTCTGATTGTCACTGTTCTTTGTGCTTTTCTTGACTATAATGTACAAATAGAAAAATACTCAGGTTAGTTAAATTTGCAAAAGAAAGATTTCAGTGATTTGGAAAATAAATACTGTGAATATTTCACTCTGGAATTCATAGGTAGCACTTCACAGAGGAGTAATATTGTGGGACATATGTGAAATAATAAAAAAAAAATATATTTGGCCTGTTTCCCTGATTCCTGGCATAGTGCTCCTAAAACTCTTGGAATTTGATGGTGTCTTTGGTATGCGAGCTAATGAAGTAACTCCTGGCTTCATGTTGCTTGTGGGGGGGAAATATAGATAGTTTCAGGACAGGGTTTACATTCAGAAAAACCAATTGAGTAATTAGAGAATTGGAATATTCAGCTCTACTTTCTACTTTAAGAAAGGGGGAGAGGGATTAGGCATTGAATCCTATTACCAATGGCCATGATTCAGCCAATTTCCCCACATAATGAAATCTCAATTCTAAACAACAGCATGTAGTGAACTTCCAGGCTGGTGGACACGTTGATTGATGGTCAGCCCAGAGAGGGCATGGAAGTTCTGTGCACCATCTCCACACAAACACTTTACTCTATGAATCTCTTCCATTTGACTGTTCTTGAGCTGTAACCCAAGTTCGACGCTAAAGTGGGGTCAACCTGTGGGTTCTGCTCTAACTCTGGAAGTTAGTATGAGTATTGAAATGAATTGTTGTACACCCAGTTGCTATCAGAGAATTGGAGAACTGGTTGGTGTTAGAAAACATCAGTCATTTGGTATCAGGGAAGAAAACCAACAATATCATATCTTACACAGTCACATGAAAACCATCTACCTAGGGGAATTCCCTGGTGGTCCAGTGCAGGGGGTGTGGGTTTAACACCTGGTCGGGAGTTAAGATCCTACATGTCTCACAGCCAAAAAACACAAAACATAAAACAGAAACAATATTGTAACAAATGCAATAAAGACTTTAAAAAATGGCCCACATTTAAAAAAAACTTAAAAAAAAAGATTGAATAAATCAGTGTTCTCAAATAGCTATTCCTGAATCAGAAAAGTCTGAAGTTAACCACAGTCTGCAAAGGATGAAACTGTAATTTGAATGAGCAAGTGGTTGTTTGAGAAACAGGAAAAAACAAATTACAATTTAATTAAATTTCAAAGTGTAACTTGAATGCTTTGAAAAAGGAGGTGGAAAACAAAAAGGACAACGTATTGTCAATTAAGTACTGTTCCCCACAGACTGTTCAATCAGGAGTCTTGAAATTATACTGCCAGGCACTTATTAAGTTGCTGCCCTGGTCTATAAATTACTGAATTTAGACATGACTTTGAGCTAACAAATAAGTGTTACAAAATGGTCTCTTACCGCCCAGTTGCATGCGTGCATGAGGAAGAAAGAGAGGAGAGAGATGGAGAAAAGTGAGAGAAGAACCAAGTATCAATTCCCTGTTCCAAGGTTATCCGGGAGTCCAACCCCAAATTGTCTCATCGTAAGTAATATTTTACCAGAAAAATAAAAAAGAATACTGATGTGCAGAAGCTTTTCAATTGTGGTAAACGTGAGAGGCAAAATGCTTGACTAGCAGACAGCTATCCATGGTAAACAACAATAAATTATATATGAACTTTGTGGTCTTTTTACCCAAAAGTCAACTTGAAGAAAGAGAACCAACCCTCTCTCCCTCTGTAATCACTGAAGACTTGAGGCTCGCCTGACATTTTCTAAAGTGATGCTCTCTGTGATCATGAAACAGTGCCTCTCTATTTTTTAGGTGGTTACAGGCAGTTGTATCAAAGATGCCCAGTACTTCATGCAGAAACATTCATGCCAAACTCCAGACTACATTTTCCCCAAACAGCTGGCACTTTGCCATATTGTAGACATTTGAAATGCTGACTGACTTTAAAAAAAAAGGTCTAGTTGTTTGTTTATATATTAACAGTAAAAACGGTAAAAGAGTCAAAGATTAGGCAGAGAAGTAGAGAAATACTTAAGCATAGAATTCAAGACTTTCCCATTTTTGATCCAGTATTTTTGCTTCTAAAACTCAATGGTAATAGCTTCTAAAACTCAAAATAGGTGCTCTTTCATATTAAAATTCATGGCTCTGAAGGTAGCTGAGGTAAATATTTTACTCGTCCTTTGGCACTCTGTACATAAAATTTTAAAATAATTCAAACCAACACCAACATGTCAGTGAGCAAATAGAGCTTTGATAAAAATAAAATATCTTTCAGTTCAGCACCAGCTGGCTAAATTTAAACCCTGCATTATGTAATCTTAAAGTGTCCTTGCTTTTAGTTGGTGTCTTAATTTAAGAGAATCTGTTATAATGTCTCTTCCAAATCGCTTTAGTTTCTAACATTCTAAACATTTAAGGCACAACAGGACCAAATTAAGGTGTTCACAGGCAACTGAAGACAGAAAAAATTCATTTGAAACAGTATATAGGGCATGCTACTTTTAAAGTAAAATCTGTCTTCTCTCTTTAAGTTTGTAGTTACTATAATTAGGGCTGGCAGATCTGACTGGCTGTGCTTTTCTTAATTCTGGAAAACATGTAAGAACCTGATTCTTTAATCCTTACTCCAGTAATACTCCCAGAGGAGATGAAACTGTGGCTGGGGCAAGAAGTACAAAATCAAACTAAGGATGGATAAAGAATACATTTCATACATTTCCCTGAGTAAGCTGCAACAGTTGAGAATATTTTAAGTTCTCTTTTTCCCTCAGCAAATTTTAAGAAATATAGTTTAGAGTTTTAAACATATTCATTGTATAGATTATCAATTTATGCTCATAAAAGATGAACTAATTTTTTCAGTTTTCTCTTTTGGCTATAACCTGAAGTATAACTTCCACTCATGTCTGTTTATCAAATTTGGCTTATTATTCTTTAATACTAAAAATAAAAAAGGACTAACTATTGATCTATAAAGAGATTAATAGATGAAGCCCTAAATGTAATAATCTGAAGTAATGCTAAATATTGTCATAAAAACAAAATCTGACTGAATATTTCCTCTGCTAACAAGTACAGTTTGACCTGTGGTCTTCATTGATCTTAAGCAATCAGTAAGAACATATTACAGCTATGGAAGTAGACATTTATCAATGGCGACGTAACACATACCTTCTGCAATATTTAGACTTAACCCCAAGTTCGTGGAAATATCATATATCTTTACAGTTCTTCACAGACTAGTTTCCTCCTTTGTACAGCAAATTTCCCAGTCCCCTGAAAGCAATCGGTGGAGTGGAGGCCAGCTCCACTGAAGGGTCTATCAAGCAAGTAGATGGGACGGCTGAATTTATTTTAGCCCTGCGTCTAAAGGATGTAACTTAGCACCTATTTTTAGGAACTGAGCTCTGTATAGGTGGAGCCTGAGTCAACTACTCTTTTCAGAAGTGTGTCTCTGAGGGGACACTGCCTCGTAGTTCCTCAGTAATGTATGCATGGTATTAACACATGTGCAGTCAATCAAACCTCCTTCTGCAGCCAGGACCATCAAGCCAACTCTCCACTTCCGAACAAAGTCTAAAAAATAACCAGCACTGATGAGGGAAAGGACTGACAGTCTTTGAATTAGTTTCATTTGTTAAATTTCAACCTTTTAAGAGTCAGGAATCTGAAAATAAGGCATAGAGGAAATGTTCCAATTTATTATGATGGAATTTGGGTTTTCAGGAAGCAGAAACACCATTTTTATTTACAAACAGCTCTTAGGTATTGAAAATATTGGATTGCTTTTTGCAGTTCACATACAAACAAAACACCGCTGTGGTATATTTGTAAGGAAGAAAGTGCTCTCTTGTTTAAAGAAAGTGAGAGAGGAAGGGGTGATAAGGCATTCTAGAGAGAATAAGTGCACTTGGCAGAAGGAAGAGCAGGCCAGGAAAGGAGTCACCTCACATGCTCCTGAGAGAATCATATTCGGTGTCCTTTGCTGCTACTCTCCTTACTCAGCACAACCTGGAGACCTGACCCGGAAGGAAGTGGGAGAACTCGCCTAGAATTGCAATTTAGCTCCATAATGCCAACATCTAATACTGTCCAAGTAAACATAAACCAGGCAGCATCCTTATCTTTCCTCTCTTCTATTATTTGCCTCTGATAGGCTTACTGTGTACACTAATGGCCTCACAGGAAGCCCAAATAAAGAGAAAAATCAGCCTTAAAGAAATCACTTGACTCACATATTGTTTATTTCATACAAATGCTTACAAGTAAGCCATTCATATTGTTTACTAATAAAGACTAGTATATACATTACATTTTTCCATATACAATATTCCATATACATGTACTTTCTAATAAAAATAGGTCAAGGAGTGATATTCCAACTGATTAACTCTAGGAAAAAGCTTCGGAAACAGTGTTCTTGTACACCCAACAGATTTTTCAGGGCCAGGAGCCAATACAATCTAATTAGTTTACAATAGTGCTGTCCAGTGTGGGAGCTACTAGACACGTGATCAATCATTCAAAGTTTCAGTTTTAGTTTTGTCACTCAGTCATGTCTGACTCTTTGCAACCCCATGGGCTGCAGCAACGCCAGGCCTCCCTGTCCATCACCAACTCCTGGAGTCTACCCAAACTCATGTCCATTGAGTCAGTGATACCATCCAACCATCTCATCCTTTGTCATCCCCTTCTCTGCCTGCCCTCAATCTTTCCCAACATCAGGGTCTTTTAAAATGAGTCAGATGGCCAAAGTATTGGAGTTTCAGCTTCAACATCAGTCCCTCCAATGAACACCCAGGACTGAACTCCTTTAGGATAGACTGGTTGGATCTCCTTGCAGTCCAAGGGACTCTCAAGAGTCTTTACCAACACCACAGTTCAAAAGCATCAATTCTTTGGTGATCAGCTTTCTTCATAGTCCAACTCTCATATCTATACACGATTATTGGAAAAACCATAGCCTTGACTAGACAGACCTTTGTTGACAAAGTAATGTCTCTGCTTTTTAATATGTTGTCTAGGTTGGTCATAACTTTTCTTCCAAGGAGTAAGTGTCTTTTAATTTCATGGCTGCAGTCACCATCTGCAGTGATTTTGGAGCCCAAAAAATAAAGTCTGACACTGTTCCCACTGTTTCCCCATCTATTTGCCATCAAGTGATGGGACCAGATGCCATGATCTTCCTTTTCTGAATGCTGAGCTTTAAGCCAACTTTTTGACTCTCCCCTTTCACTTTCATCAAAAGGCTCTTTAGTTCTTCTTCACTTTCTGCCATAAGGGTGGTGTCATCTGCATATCTGAGGTTATTGATTTTCTCCTGGCAATCTTGATTCCAGTTTGTGCTTCATCCAGCCCAACGTTTCTCATGATGTACTCTGCAGATAAGTTAAATAAGCAGGGTGACAATATACAGCCTTGACGAACTCCTTTTCCTATTTGGAACCAGTGTGTTGTTCCATGTCCAGTTCTAACTGTTGCTTCCTTACTGCATATAGATTTCTCAAGAGGCAGGTCATGTGGTCTGGTATTCCCATCTCTTTCAGAATTTTCCGCAGTTTGTTGTGATCCACACAGTCAGAGGTTTTGGCATAGTCAATAATGCAGAAATAGATGTTTATCTGAAACTCTCTTGCTTTTTCGATGATCCAGCGGATGTTGGCAATTTCATCTCTGGTTCCTCTGCCTTTTCTAAAACCAGCTTGAACATCTGGAAGTTCACGGTTCACATATTGCTGAAGCCTGGCTTAGAGAATTCTGGGCATTACTTTGCTAGCATGTGACATGAGTGCAATTGTGCAGTAGTTGAGCATTCTTTCGCATTGCCTTTCTTTGGGATTAGAAAGACAACTGACCTTTGCCAGTTCCATGGCCACTGCTGCGTTTTCCAAATTTGCTAGCAAAAGTTTCCTTGATTAAAATGAAATAAAATTGAAAGTTCATTTCATCAGTTGCACTAGGCACATTTCAATACTTAATTTCCACATGTGGCTGGTGGCTATGTATTAGACATTGCAGTGATAGCACATTCCTATTATTGCAGACAATTCTATGCTGATTTAGAGCACGGGATTTTAACATAGCTTTGATGCCAACTAAACTCTGTGACCTGACAAATTTCATACATTGTTTAGGTTTCACTTTACTTCTCTATAACTAAATGGGACTCAGTTTACCTACTTTAAATGGTGGTTGTGAAGATTAAATGACTGTGTGTGTGTGTGTGTGTATAATACTCAGGAGCTTCCTTAATGGCTAAGTGATAAAGAATTT
>NW_011495014.1:1929035-1929296 GCF_000754665.1 Bison bison bison
GCATATAGATTTCTCAAGAGGCAGGTCATGTGGTCTGGTATTCCCATCTCTTTCAGAATTTTCCGCAGTTTGTTGTGATCCACACAGTCAGAGGTTTTGGCATAGTCAATAATGCAGAAATAGATGTTTATCTGAAACTCTCTTGCTTTTTCGATGATCCAGCGGATGTTGGCAATTTCATCTCTGGTTCCTCTGCCTTTTCTAAAACCAGCTTGAACATCTGGAAGTTCACGGTTCACATATTGCTGAAGCCTGGCTTAG
>NW_011495014.1:1929396-1966315 GCF_000754665.1 Bison bison bison
ACTTTAAATGGTGGTTGTGAAGATTAAATGACTGTGTGTGTGTGTGTGTGTATAATACTCAGGAGCTTCCTTAATGGCTAAGTGATAAAGAATTTGCCTACCAATGCAGGACATGCAGGTTCAGTCCCTGGGTTGGGAAGATCCCCTGGAATAGGAAAGGGCAACCCATCCAGTATTCTTGTCTAGGAAATCCCATGGATAGAGGAGCCTGGTGGGCTACAGTCCACTGGGTCGCAAAACAGTAGCACATGATTTAGCAACTAAATGACAACCATATATAATACACGTGAAGGTCCAAATCTAGGAAAAATATTTATTTAAAAATTATCATTATTATTATTATGAATTTATCCTGCATATGGTTAAGAAAATGGCACTGGACCTATAATCACAACAGTTCAATTTTAGTCATGAGGATATTGACCTACAAGGTAAATACAGTAATCTTTACTTTTGTATTTGAATATAGAAGCTAATGATGCTATCATGGTTTTAGTCTTTCAAAATATTGTCAGTTACTCAAAGACAGGACTTGTAGCTTTGTATTTTCTCTTCTTACTCAAAACTGCCTGCTTTCTCATTCCATTGTAGTGATAGGTTTCTTCACTTGTTTCTGTAAGTTTAATTCAAGAAAATATTTCTTCAAACTTTCACCTTTTGGCCCTTTCAGGAAAGAAATATATTTGATTTAAATACATAAATAAAATTATTTTTTCCATATTTCCTAGTGTTTGTTGTTGTTTAATTGCTAAGTCATGTCTGACTGTTTTGCGATCCAAAGCACTGTAGCCCTCTAGGCTCCTCTGTCTATGGGATTCTCCAGGCAAGAATACTGGAGTGGGTTGCCATTTCCTCCTCCAGGGGATCTTCCTGACCCAGAGGTCAAACCCGCATCTTCTGCATTAGCAGGTGGGTTCTTCACCATTGACCCATCTTGGAAGCCTTCCTTTAGGTTACTTGCTTTCAATGTGGCTACCAGAAAAGCTGAATTTGGTTTTGCATCTCCTTGCTTCTGTCATCGTTCCCTGTTATTGAATACTTTTGAAACAACGCTTACTAGTTGAGAAGGATTCATTTCAAATACACAGTCTGACTTCTACATTTTTTAAATCTCTGGGGCACTTTGCATGATGAGGGTCATATTTATCATCGTTACATTCTCAGGGACCTCCAGGTCTGTTTGCATGTAGCACCTATAAGCATGTTGTGGATCACAGCAAACTGTGGAAAATTCTTCAAGAGATGGAAATATCAGACCACCTTACCTGCCTTCTGAGAAATCTGTATATAGGTCAAGAAGCAACAGTTAGAACTGGACATGAAACAATAGACTGGTTCCAAGTTGGGAAAGGAGTACATCAAGGCTGTATACTGTCACCTTGTTTATTTAACTTATATGCAGAGTATATCATGTGAATTGCTGGGCTGGATGAAGCACAAGTTGGAATCAAGATTCCCGGGAGAAATATAAATAACCTCAGATATGCAGATGACACCACACTTCTGGCAGAAAGCAAAGAGGAACTGAGGAGCCTCTTGATGAAAGTGAAAGAGGAGAGTGAAAAAGTTGGCTTAAAACTCAACATTCAAAAGACTAAGATCATGGCATCTAGTCCTATCACTTCATGAGAAATAGATGGGGAAACAGTGGAAACACTGACAGACTTTATTTTCCTGGGTTCCAAAACCACTGCAGATGGTGACTGCAGCCATGAAATTAAAAGATGTTTACCCCTTGGAAGAAAAGTTATGACCAACCTAGATGGCATATTAAAAAGCACAGACATTACTTTACCACCAAAGGTCCGTCTAGTCAAAGCTATGGTTTTTCCATATGGTTGTGAGAGTAGGACCATAAAGAAAGCTGAGGGCCGAAGAATTGACACTTTTGAACTGTGGTGCTGGAGAAGACTCTTGAGAGTCCCTTGGGCTGCAAGGAGATCCAACCAGTCCATCCTAAAGGAAATCAGTCCTGAACATTCATTGCAAGGACTGATGCTGAAGCTGAAGCTCCAATACTTAGGCCACTTGATGTGAAGAACTGACCCATTGGAAAACACCCTGATGCTGGGAAAGACTGAAAGCCGGAGGAGAAGGGGATGACAGAGGATGAGATTTTGGATGGCATCACCAACCCGATGGCCATGACTTTGAGTAAGCTCTGGGAGTTGGTGATGGACAGGGAAGCCTGGCGTGCTGCAGTCCATGGGGTCACAGAGAGTCAGACATGACTGAGTGACTGAACTAAACTGAACTGAACTGAGCTGAACCTAAAAGCTTGATAAATTCTTTCTAGAAACTCTGATGGATCCTCAGTTGGTTTTGTTTTTTCTCCTGAATTTTTAAAGCTCCTCTGTCTATGTATCCTTTTGGGTTTTCGTTCGACCTCCATACCGTAATATGGTAGTTCTCTGACTCCTTTTTCTCCTGATGCGATAGCTTAAATGCTTCTATATATGGAATCGCATCTCTTTTCTCTGCTCTTTTGCAAAACACTTTTGTGAGATTGTATGATAGCTGAGTGGAGGTTGGGAAGATCCCCTGGAGAAGGAAATGGCAACCCACTCCTGTATTCTTGCCTGGAAAATCCCACGGACAGAGAAGCCTGGCGGCTACAGTCCATAAGGGTCACAAAGAGTTGGACATGACTGAGCGACAGCATGCAATGTTCCCATTGAGAACAATTAGAAAAGTTGAATCAATTACAAAAAAAGTATATTAAAAGCATCAAGGATCAGCCAAACATAAGGACTAGAGGGAGTACCTTCCAAGAAATATGATTTTTCAAGTGTGAGCTAAGAATCTGAAGCTGTCCCTGGAGGTTATTTTTCATTTCTAGATGCAGATGAAGCTGACAATCCAGGCTAACTCAGGAAGAGCACTGAGGCTGAGGGACAAAAGAACAACAATAGTTTTGGCAGTTGCACGGGACTGGGATAACAAAACTGGAGAGGAGCAGGACCTCAGATTTATTTTGCTCCTCAAGACATTGGCTAAGTTTCAAAATTTCACAAGACAGCAGGCTATAGTCATAAGCCCAAACACAGAAAAGTGGGATAGCCTACATTTTCATGATCTACTAGGAGGGCAGGAGACAGCTCAAATCCTCAAAGGAAAGGGGAATTGACTTTTAAATAATCTTCAATAACTGCTTTGTCTCTGGGGGTGCTTGATAGTGCAGACTGAACTGGAGCTGAGTGAGGATCCTGTCTCAGCCCCTAGAAGACGGAAGACAGATGAAACAGCAAAGGAGGGACCAGTTTAGGCATAGGGTGATAAAATTAATGACTTGAATTGACTTAACAAGAGCCAGTCTCTCTTCCTCAATTTACCAAACTCAGAAGCTTCACGGGGTGTGTCACTACATATCCAAGCTGAAGACCTTTGAAAAGTAGAGCAGAGATAGGATCTGACAGATTCTCCATAAAAACTTAAAGTAGTCAGCCTCTCTACTTCCTCTGCTCTGTCTGCCTAGCAGAGGAGAGGCTGACCTCTCTGATTAAAGTATATCATCTGGAGGTGTTTAAACCTTTGTTTTTTGAAAACACAATGCTTGACTTTCAACTAAAAAAAAGTACTTGGCATGAGAAGAGACAGAACATTGTCTCTACTTACAAAAGGGAAAAAAGCAGATATTAATAGATGGTTAATTACATAATAAGGACTTTAAAACAATCATGATTTCTATATTTAAGAAAATACAGGAAATATCACAAGATGTATATAAAAATATGGAGAATTTTGCAATAAAGTCAAAATTACAAAATAATAATGAAATGGACATTCCAGTGCTGAAAATACAGTATCAGAATTTAAAAACTTGAGGGATAGTTCAACACCAGATGGGAGACAGTGAAAGACAAGATTAATAATCTGGAAGACAGGTGAATAAAAAATAGAAAGGTTTTGTTTGGATATTTTATATTGAATATCAAAAAGTGTTCATGAGATTTTCTGTAGACATATGCTATTGTTGAATCATATAACTACCGTTCATTAAAATGTAAGCCTTTTTTTTGCATATGTTACTGACAAGCCACATTACATTCTCTTATTTTTTAAAAATTTATGCCTAAGTGAATGGTAATGGCACCATCCCATTAGTCCAGCATGCTTCTGCCATTTACCATAGTTTTCTCTTCACAAACTGCAATATATGTTTTATCTAAGTGAATGATAAAGAATATTGAACAGAAAAGAACCACTGACATATTTAAAGTCATAGTGCTGCTAACGACCTCCTTCTGAGGGGAAACTGATGTATGAGTTTAGGTTCATTTATGTATATACAATTGTATTGTTCTTGGTGGTTTGATATAAAATGTATTGATTAGGAGATTTCAAAATTCTACGTGCTTCTTTACTGGGTCATCAGTTATCTTGAATTTATTCCCTTATTCTACTTTTCCCGGTACCATTTGTTGGTTGAAGACTATTATCCTTGACAAAAAGTATAGACATTCTCTGGGAATTCATTTGGCTCACTTTCTTTTCTTGTTCATTAATAGTACAAATTTCCAAGAAAAGCAGTGAATCTTTTTTTCTTTAATTTTCTCTTAATAAATATAGACTTTATGAAAAAGAATTGTATCAGAGTGATTTACATATATTTTCTTTTATTGTTACAAAAACACCAAGATTTTTGGTATTATTACAACTTCATATTAGGAAACTGGGGGTCAGTGAAGTTAAGGAACTCCTTCAAAGACAAAAGTTAATAATCAGCAGTATTGGAAATTAGATTCAGTTTTGTTGATTTCATATGTTTGGATCATTTGGGATATGTTATTTATCCTGACCATAATCTACACATTCTATCCAATCACTGTTATGTATGCTGGATGATATGCTTTGAGAGGGACACTTGTTCAGTTTAGTTCAGCTGCTTAGCAGTTGTGTCTGACTCTTTGTGACCCCATGGACTGCAGCACGCCAGGCTTCTCTGTCCTTCACCAACTCCCAGAGCTTACTCAAACTCATATCCATTGAGTCGGTAATGCCATCCAACTATTTCAACCTCTGTCGTCCCCTTCTCCTCTCACTTTCAATCTTTCCCAGCTTCAGGGTCTTTTCCAGTGAGTCAGTTCTTTGCATCTGGTGGCCAAAGTATTGGAGCTTCAGCTTCAGCATCAGTCCTTCCAATGAATGTTCAGGACTGATTTCCTTTAGGATGGACTGGTTGGATCTCCTTGCAGTCCAAGGGACTCTCAAGAGTCTTCTCCAACACCACAGTTCAAAAGCATCAATTCTTTGGCGCTCAGCTTCCTTTATAGTTCAACTCTCAAACCCATATATGACTACTGGAAAAACCATAGCTTTGACCAGAAAGACCTCAGTTGGTAAAGTAATGTCTCTGCTTTTTAATATGCTGTCTAGGTTGGTCATAGCTTTTCTTCCAAGGAGCAAGCTACTTTTAATTTCATGGCTGCAGTCACCATCTGCAGTGATTTTGGAACCCAAGAAAATGAAGTCTGTCACTGTTTCCACTGTTTCCCCATCTATTTGCCATCAAGTGATGGGACCAGATGCCATGATCTTCGTTTTCTGAATGCTGAGTTTTAAATCAAGTTTTTCACTCTCCTCTTTCACTTTCATCAAGAGGCTTCTCAGTTCCTCTTTGCTTTCTGCCATAAGAGTGGTGTCATCTGTATATCTGAGGTTATTGATATTTCTCCTGGCAATCTTGATTCCAGTTTGTGCTTCATCCAGCCTGGCATTTCACATGATATACTCTGCATCTAAGTTAAATAAGCAAGGTGACAATATACAGCCTTTACATACTCCTTTCCTGATTTTGAACCAGTCTGTTGTTCCATGTCCAGTTCTAACTGTTGCTTCCTGACCTGAATACAGATTTCTCAGGAAGCAGGTAAGGTGTTCTGGTATTCCTATCTCTATGGGAATTTGTTGTGATCCACACAGTCAAAGGCTTTGGCATAGTCAATAAAGTAGAAGTAGATGTTTTTCTGGAAATCTCTTGCTGTTTCGATGATCCAACAGATGTTGGCAATTTGATCTCTGGTTCCTCTGCCTTTTCTAAAACCAGCTTGAACATCTGGAAGTTCACAGTTCATGTACTGTTGAAGCCTGGCTTAGAGAATTTTGAGCATTACTTTACTAGCGTGTGAGATGAGCACAATTGTATGGTAGTTTGAGCATTGTTTGGCATGCCTTTCTTTGGGATTGGAAGGAAAACAGACCTTTTCCAGTCCTGTGGCTACTGCTGAGTTTCCAAATTTGTTGGCATATTGAGTGCAGCACTTTCATTGCATCATCTTTTAGGATTTGAAATAGTTCAACTGGAATTCCATCACCGCCACTAGCTTTTTCATAGTGATGTTTCCTAAGGTCCACTTCACATTCCAGGATTTCTGACTCTAGGTGAGTGACCACCTAACCATTGTGGTTATCTGGGTCATAAAGATCTTTTTTGTATAGTTCTTCTGTGTATTCTTGCCACCTCTTAATATCTTCTGCTTTTGTTAGGTCCCTACCATTTCTGTCCTTTATTGAGCCCATCTTTGCATGAAATGTTCTCATGGTATCTCTAATTTTTTTGAAGAGATCTCTAGTCTTTCCCTTCCTCTTGTTTTCCTTTATTTCTTTGCATTGATCATAGAGAAAGGCTTTCTTATCTTTCCTTGCTATTCTTCTGCCTTCAAATGGGTATATGTTTCCTTTTCTTCTTTGTCTTTAGCTTCTCGTCTTTTCTCAGCTATTTGTAAGGCCTCCTGAGACCACCATTTTGCCTTTTTGCATTTCTTTTTCTTGGAGATGGTCTTGATCACTGCCTGCAAAGTAGGTAGACTCTAGAAAGCTCCTTTGTGCATTGCAGCAAAGTTAACTAACAGTGGACACTCTAAAGACAAAAAGAGTGGATGAGTGAGAACTTTACAGCTGGGACATCTGCACTTCAGTCACCTGATGATAATCCCTGGACCAATGGGGCCAATCTAAGATTTTTAGAATTAACAACTAAATGTCTAGAATCTGCAGAATTAAAGAACTTGAATATTTAAAGCCCCAAATTCTGTGTTATTATCTAGCGTACATGAAGTACTAGTCCACCAATTAGAGTTTAACAATCTGCTTTGAACATTGTTGATGACATGACCCATTCAGTTTTCATGCAAGCAGGATAAGGATATTAGTAACTAAATTGTAGCTCAATTTAATTAACAGCAATTTTCACCTGCTCAAGTTTAATTCCATTAAAATTACATCACAATATTAAGGAAGCATGAATAAGTCCTTCAAGGATATGTAACTGACATTTAAATTGTATCTCATAGTGTCATATAGGATGATCATGAAATTTATCATGCAAACCAGAATGCTTTAGAGAGTGAACAGAACACTATAAATAATTATGATAACACAATAGCACAAGCTGTAACAGTCCAGGACAAACAGGATGGTGGAATGACATGACTAATAAGCCTAATGTGGACCCTCTTGACTCACCATCAGGGTCTGCATTCAAGAGACTGGTGACCTGGCTCCCAATATAAAATAGTCCTTTACTAGGTACTTCAGCATGTGAATCATCTCTACTCTTTAAATATAATTTGGATAAAACATGTTCCCGGTAACAAAGATGGAGATGAATTAAAGAACTACAGGGACTCTATGAGATTTGATTCAGATAAAGTTAATATTAGGGTACAGTTTGGTTAAAAAATGACAGATGACTAGGTATTCCTAATAAGCCTCATATTAACTGTCAGTTAAAATAGTAAAAAAGAATAAAGCAGTCCAAAATATCATGGATTGCTAATAATGAGAGAGCTAGAATATTAAAGGGATGCTATGTTTGTGTAAGAGAGAAGATGAACAAAGAAGACAATGAGAGAAAAGAAGAAAGAAGAGGAGAAAATATGCTGACTTTTGTATAGAATACCCAACAGTGGTTTCAGTCCGAGTGCATGAATCACGGTTTTGGATGACACATTGCATAGAGAACCCTCCGAATCAGAAGGCGACACATAATTCTCTCAAACAAGAGAGAAAGACTGACTCACTCCACAGTCTCATGTTGCTCTGACCAAGACTAGGAGGTCTTCTCTCAATATCATGTGAATACCTTCTGGCCCAAGCCTCACTATAGCCCTGACTCATCTCCACTCCTACCCCTCTGACAATACATCAGTACATACACTACATCTCTCAGAACAGAATGGAGAAGTGGGTGGGTTGTTAGGGTTCTAAAGCGGCACTTTAGACAGTAGATGGAGGAACTCTGTACAATTTGTCATGCTTTGCACTATGCAAAGGCAAGTTTATACACTATACCTGATAATCTCAGTTTAATTCTGTAAGGTAGAAGGTAGAAGCTTCAACCTCTACTCAGCAAATTTGGATAGGAGTAAAAATTAAAGCTTTTCAATGTAGTTCAAAGAGAAAATGGAAAAATTATGGTAAGAATGAAGATCCAAGTGTTCCATGATGGCAAAAAAAAAAAGAAAAAAGAAAAAATTCACTCACCCTATGTGAAGGAAATGGCAAGCCTGAATCAATCTCAACACAGTGCAAGTAAAGTAAATAAGTCAAGATGTCATAAAGAGGCACTGCTGGAGGAAGGCAAAAGTGTATTGACTTGATGAGGCCAGTTGAAAGCATAATTCTGAGAATTAGTTTATTTTTTAAATAGCTGAAAAATTTACAGTTATATTCTTCATTTTAACATTTACATTCTTGATGTGCTCAAGAAGATTCATGAAGAAAAGCCTCTACAGAACTATAATACGTGTTATTAAGGAGAGAATAGGATGAAATAAAAAAATGGGAAAAGTGAAGGCTATAGTAGGTTGCAAGAAAATGCAAAATTCAATAGAAAATTAAAGTAGCAGTTGAGATAGCAAAGAGCATGTAAGAAAAAGATGAATCCAATTGATGAAATGGGAAAAGATTTGAGAAATTTTTTGTAATGCAGGAGTGAAATCAAAGAGATGAAAATGATGGCCTAGATAATGATGGATATGAAGGACAGAGATATGATCAAAGAAAGACAACTGTTTGGGGAAGAAAGAAAAAAATAGCAAGGACATAAATAATTAAGTTTAAAAGAAAAGAAAAAGTTTTCAAGCTGAAGAAAGATCTGAGAAGACAAAACCAAAGGCTCATCAAGATACCTGGATATGCCCTTATAAATTTTTGAATTTTAAAGATAAAAAATAATGAACAAGGAAAAAGACAAGCTAGTCTCAGAGTTCTCACTGAGACATTATGTACCATGATAGAGTGCGATGTTGTGTATGAGGGGTTTTGCTTTTGTTTGTTTTTATGATGGACATAGACTGAATGGACAATTCTCTTTATAGACAAGTACCTGTTATTTATGTATGAGGCACATAGAGACATATTTTCAATACACAAAAAATTTCTCAAAGCAAGTGGTTAATATATCCTCAGTAGGGAAGCTGCTAAAATATATCTGTAAGCCTACAAAAGATGATTCAAATCAAGAATTAAAGAATGAGAAATTTATTGTATAAAAGCTTTATTATTTGAGTTAAAAGCAGACAATATTGTAAACACAGTTATAAAACTGAATGTAAGGACTTCCCTGGTACTCCAGTAGTTAAGACTCATCTATTCCACTGCAGGGGAGAGGGCAGGTTTGACCCCTGGTCTGGGAACTACAATCCCACATGCCACACAGTGCAGCCAAAAAAAAAAAATTGAGTGTAAACTTCCCCCACATCCTTGAAAAAGCATATATGGAAAACAACATTTTAGTATTTGTAACACCTTATTTTAAAATATAATAATTCAGGGTTCTAATCACAGATTAAAATAAATTATGTGACATTAAGTGTCAAGAGTGGAGAGAAAGCAGGGGAAATAAAATCGAGTGTGTATTTTTTTGGAATTTGATGAATTTATTCAAATCACTCACTCATACATTCATTCATTGAGTAGGTCAGTCATCAAATATTAATAGAGCAGCTGTATATCAAGCACTGTGATAGATAAAGTGTTTATAGGATGAACAAAACATCCATGGGCCCTAGTAAATACACAAATAGGTATACTATATAGTGGATAAGTTGATGAAGGAGAAGAAATTAGCAGTATGAAGAAGAAAATACTTTGGGTTGAGTGGTCAAGGAACACACCTTAAGGTAGTGACCAAATTTCAAATTTTATCAGGAAAATAAATACAAAAATTAAAGAAAAAGAGTGAGTTAAAAAACATGACAAACCAGTACGACACACTAGCCCCAACAAAAATTACAATTTACAAAGCTACATTAACTCAAATATAGTGAAATTGGCATTGAAATCAATATCCTTTTAGTGGAATAAAAATAATCATTCTGGTCAAGCATACAAAATGGAATTAGTTTTCTAGAGCATAGAAATTCAACTAAATAACTGGAAAAAAGAAAAAAAGAACATTTCAAAGTCACACCTTATATTTCAAATATATATTCTAAGCTCATAAAATACTTAAGCCTAAATGCAACAAACAACCATAAGAAATAGAGACACGTACGTATTTTTTCAAAGTCATATATAGTCAGCATTTCACACAAGAGAGTAAGAACAAAATTAAATCTTCCTGTAGTCCAGACACCCAAACCTTTTTTATGTGGACAACACATTGTTGTCAAGTTTTTCATGTCTCCTGAAATGTTCTTTGTACGTAAAAAGACATTATGTGAGTGATAATATATGCATAAACACATATCTATTTGTGTATGTATATATATACACTGGGTATAAAATTATCCCATTATTATAAAAAAGGAGGGTATGGAGATATATATATATAGATTATATATCCATATCTATATATATCTATATCTATATCTCTATATCTATCTATCTATCTATCTATATCTCCATACTCTCCTTTTTTATAATAATGGGATAATTTTATACCCAGTGGTTTATATTTGCCTTATTTTTTTGTGAAAAATGATGCAAATCCATTTATGTCTCCAAAGTAAAAAAAGTCAGTCATCATAATTGTAGACTAAAAATATTTTAAGTAATTTATCATTCCAATAACCAAGAACCAATTGGACAACATTCAATATGTGTTCATGATTAAAAACTTTTGATAAACTAAGAATAAAAAGATTTTTTACAGTTCATAAAAAGCATGTACATAAAATTTTGTTGCCTACATCACACTTAATGATGGAAAGTGAATGTTTTGTCTTTATTAAGATTGTGATGAGGATGTCTACTCTTATTCTTTCCACTTGGCATCATGCTGGAGCGTTTGCCAGTGTAATAAGGTAGGAAAAATAAATATGAGACAAATGATTAGGAAGAAGTAAACCAACCACTATTCAAATAGCATTACTATATACTTAAAAGTCTTCAAAAATTACTATAACTAATAAAAGCAAAACCAAATACCACCACACATCTAGTAGAATGTGGAATACCACTACACAGCTAGTAGAACACTAATTTCTAAAAATGTATATTTCTACATGTTATTTTACATGTACATCCATTGAGAAAAAACTAGGAGGAAATATACCTGATTCTCCATGGTAGGAATATTAGTAATTTTATTTTTTTTAACTTTATCTCACAATGGAAAATCACATTATAACAATAACAAAACAATAAGCCTCATTAATGTTTTTCAAATAAACATGCTGTCATTTGGCATTGAAAACATAGAAGTGGAAGAACTTTTGTAGCTAGAATTTTTTATGTCTTTTTTCGTGTGTGTGTGTGTGTGAGATGTACCATGTGGCATGTGGGATCTTCCCTGACAAGGCAGTGAACCTGTGCCCCTTGCTTTGGGAACATGGAGTCTTAACCATTGGATTCTATTGCCTATATAGTCAAGATGTTAGAAACAACTAGATTGCTTATAGAATTATTTATTAATAATCTCTTCTCCCTCAAACCTGCATACATCATTCTACTGTTTTCTAGCAGAGCATAGGTTGGAGAAAAATTCAGTGCAGCTTGACAGTGTTACTTTGTATATGACTGATTTTCTTCTCAGGTTGCTTATAAGACTTTTTATTTTTTATCCTACATATTTAAGATTTGTAATGGAAGAAATAATAATATATGAAAATAATAGCAGCAAATAATAATAACAGCAAGTGAGCATATGTATGTGCCAGTTGCATTCCAAATATATTGCAAACATCGTCTAATATAATCTTCATAAGAAATATATGTAGTAAGTTCTGCTTTTTTTAAAGCAAACAAACCAAAATATAGAGAGAGGTTAAATATTTTTCCCAACATATTTTGCTCAAAGTCTAACAGTCAGAAGTTGGATCCAAACAGTCTGGTGCCCAATTCAATGCTTTTGATTACCAGGTTGTAAGTCTTACTCTTTATAGTAATGGGCAAAGTAATTTCAAAACTTTTTATCTTTTAGAAATAAATAGATGAAATGTATTTAAAAAATTATTTAATCCATCAGGGAAGAATAAAATATGTATCCCCTTAGTGAACTGTGACAAATAAATGATATTATGTAATTCATCTAAATGTTCTTGATATACCAACGTGTCATTTATCATTTTATTCCTCTAAGCTCCAAATCTACCCTCGGTGGCTCTGCTTGCAATGCTGGAACATTTTTCTCTTGCCAGCTGGCAAGATGGTAAGCTTCATCAGTAGAGAACCCTGGAGGGATCCTGGAAGAGAAACAGCTCTTGGTTTCTGTGCATCCTTTCCTGGCAGGTTCCTATAATGCTTTGCGGCCAGGGCATATGGTACCTCTCCATGGTACCTCCCTCAGAGACCCAGAAGGTGATTCCCCAGTTTCCCAGTGCAGCCCCTCTATGAACCTCTCCGCCATCCAGTGGGCCTCAGTAGTGTGCTCTCCAGGGAGGTCTGGATCCCAGCCTTCCAGGGCAGAGGACCCTTTCTATATTCGTTAGTTTCTTGGGTGATCCGTGTTACCTCTAGAGGTTGTGGCTGCTTTCTGTATCTTCTATTTCTGTATTCCTTAGAGTTTTCTTTACCCCTTTATGTATCATTCTCTTTTGCTCCTATCTCCTGTATAGCTAATGATTCCCTATTTTAAACTTTCCCTGTTAAATTTACTGTATGTTTCTTGTCTCCTGATTGAAATCTTACTGGAAGAACCATTAAGTGCAATAAAATATAAATGGATTTATCAATTTACATTCTCAACAGTGTGAGAGGATTCCCTTTTCTCTACATCCTTTCCAGCATTTATTGTTTGTTGATTTTGTGATGATGGTGATTCTGACAGGTGTGAGGGGATACCTCATTGTAGTTTTGATTTGCATTTCTATAATAATAAGTGATGTTGAGCATCGTTTCAAGTATTTGTTGGCCATCTGTATGTCTTCTTTGGAGTAATGACTATTCAGGTCTTCTAGTCATTTTTTTTTAATTGGGTTGTTTCTTTTTTTGATATTGAGCTGCATGAGCTGCTTGTACATTTTGTAGATTAGTCCCTTGTCAGATGCTTCATTTGCAAATATTTTCTCCCATTCTGAGGGTTACTTTTTTTGTCTTGTTTATGGCTTCCTTTGCTATGCAAAAGTTTTAAGTTTAATTAGGTCCCATTTGTTTATTTTTGTTTTTATTCTCATTATTCCAGGAGAGGCATCAAAAAAGATCTTGTACTTTATGCCAGGAGTGTTCTGCCTATGTTTTCCTCTAAGAGTATTATAGTATCTAGCCTTACATTTAGGTGTTTAATCCATTCTGGTTTTATGTTTGTGCATGATATTAGGGAGTGTTCTAATTTCATTCTTTTACATGTGGCTGTCCAGCCACTAGGTAGAATAACATGGAGTTTCCTTAAAAGAACTAAAAATACAACTGCCATGCGACCTACCAATCCTGCTACTGGACATATACCTGGGCAAAACCATAATTTAAAAAGAAACATGTACTCCAATGTTCACTGCAGCAGTATGTACAATAAACGTGGATGCCAAGGGAGAAGGCGGGGTTGGGATGAATTGGAAGATTGGGATTGACGTATGCGCACTATTGATACTATTGAGAACCTACTGTATAGCAAAGGGAACTCTACTCAGTGCTCTGTGGTGACCTAAATGGGAAGGAAATTCAAAAAACGACAGGATATATGTATACATATAGCTTATTCACTTTGCTTTGCAGTGGACATTAATACAATATTGTAACCAATCATATGCCAATAAAAAGTTTTTAAAGATATACAAATGGCTATTTTTTGAGATTGAATATCCCCTATACATATCTGTAGTTATCTCTGAACCTCCCAACCTTAAAGTGTTCCAGTTTCAATAATCTCATTTACATGCTGGGAATAATAACATTTATCTCAAAGGATAAGAAGTAGATGACACATATGTTTATAAAAATGCATTACATATTGTGAAAGCACAATAGAAATGTGAGTTATTATTACTACATGGTAAATGCTGTGAGGACAGGTGCATTTCTGTCCTGCAGTTACTGGATACCCAGTGCCTTCCACAGGGCTTGGTACACTGTGGGCGCTCCATAAATGCTGGTTTGGTGAACAGATGCATGAACACATCTCTATCATTCCATTTCATGTTTAAGTCCATTTGAGCTAAATTTTAAAAATATCAGATAAAGACATTGAGCAAAAGGTAAATATTATACAATAAAAATTTACTTTACATCCTTCAACAGCATCTTAAAATCTTCTTGACTCTTGCCTCAAACACATATGTAGTTATAAAAAAGATAGAAAACATGGGAAAAAAACCTATGTAGACCCAGAGATAAAACTGTGATGTACTGTTTAATTAATGATTTTCAGGTGTATTTTGTAAGAACAGTTACTGTTTGTAACCTGCTTTGGCCACCTGATGCAAAGAGCTGACTCATTTGAAAAGACCCTGATGCTGGGAAAGATTGAAGGTAGGAGGAGAAGGAGACGACAGAGGATGAGATGGTGGGATGGCATCACCGACTCAATGGACATGAGTTTGAGTAAACTCCTGGGAGTTGGTGATGGACAGGGAGGCCTGGCGTACTGCAGTCCATGGGGTCACAAAGAGTCAGACACGACTGAGTGACTGAACTGACTGAAAACATTTAATTGTGCATGAGTCTTCTTTTGTTATCTTTAAGCAAATTATAGGTTCTGATGCCAAACTGTTTATATTACAGCACAACTAGAACACTGTTTTAAGTTATTATGTAGATAAATAACTTCACATTTGATGCCCTTTATTTTCAGGGAGAAAAGAAACAGCTTTCATAGATTTTTTTTCCCCCACTCTTAATAGTCTCTCCTACAATAGTTTCACCCAAAAGACTAGACAGATATCAAGTTAAAATATGTCACTATGGCCAAGATGAAGCTCTATAATTGTTTTCTTCTTACATCTGTCCATGGGCTTGTACACACATATACTGTTTGTTCCTCCCATTGCAACACTTTTCATAATGATCTTCAGCTGCCTTGTCAAGGAAGTTTGTTGCTTTTTTCTAGAGTATGGAATTAGTAACATTTCACAAGCTGCTTTGATCACAGGGGTGGATGGGGAAAGACAGGCAAAAATTCTGGATTCACAAAATTTTTTCTTAAAGTAATGAAAATCACTTATTTTTTGGTGGCCTTCCTTCTCTGTGTGTCTGGTGTTTCACAAAAAAGGAAGACATAGGATAGTCTCTGAGCTGTTATATATCTACATGTATACCGTATACAGCATATGTGTAAGCTTCTTTCCTTTGCTTGCTGTAAATGAAGAGCAATGTCCATATAAAGTAGATACTGACTTTTTCACATAGGAACATCCCACTGAACACAGTAGGATGACATGTTATCCCAAGTATGTGCATGTGTGCTCAGTCATGTACGACTCTTTGTGACCCAATGGACTGTAGTCAGCCAGTCTCCTCTGTCCATAGAATTTTCCAGGCATGAATACTGGAGTGGGTTGCCATTTCCTACTCCAGGGGATCTTCCTGACCCAGGGGTCAAACCTGCTTCTCTTGTGTCTCCTGCATTGGCAGGCAGGTTCTTCACCACTGCACCACTTGGGAAGCCCCCCAAAGATAATGAATTAAGTCAAAAGCACACTGAAAACATGTTTGTTTTATGACACACAGAATAAATAGATAAGTAAAAGAATGAATGAATGAATCAAAGCTGAGAAGATGTGATGGAAGAATTTAGTAATAAAAACTAGGATCGCTGGGCTTTCTCATGAATCTAACACTTTTTTCAAGCATGCCCTTTGGATGTCATAAACTGCTTTGTGTGTCTTTTGAGAATGCTTGTCTCCATGACTTTATTGCACTCGATGCATTTTGTTGTTGTTGTAAATAACAAAATATTTCTGAGCAACATTTGATTTGTTTATATTGGGAATTGGGAGAATGTGTAAGGATGATTTAGCATGTGCATTTTTAGACTGTGAGTTGGAAAAAAAAACATAAGCAAGATGAAAATAAAAATCTAAAAGAATATTCAGTGGAGCTTGGAAGAGGAAAATCATGAACAGTCAGTTTCATTGTCTTTGAAGTTTTAGACATTCATCTATTTTTATTGACTAACCAAAAAGCCATTTATGCTTTGCTTCAGATGTCATTTCAGGCTGATAGGTCAGTTTCTCTTACCCTTCAAGACTTAGTTATTAAAAAGTGTTTTTTCCTATTGACAGGTCATAAAACATGAGCATAGCAGACTTTATTTGATACAAAGTTTTTTTCAAAACTTATTATCTAAATTTATGCCTTAGAAGTGCAATCCATAGTCAACCACCTTGTCAAAAACTGGAAAATCATGTATTCACACAAATAAAATTCCTTGAACATCTATGTAGCACTGAGTACGCAAATACAACTTATCTTGCATTGATAAACTTACAATTGTTTATTGATGCAAAGAACTTGGAAACATCTTAGAGATATGTTTTAAATAATAATTCACTCTAATTATAAATATATCTTATAGAAGTTTTATGGACTGCACTTTCCTACTGCTGAACACTTTCCCTAGCTGGTAAACTATTTCTGTGCCATTTTGAGTGCTATGCAGAGTAATAGGTTATTTTCCTGTAATATTTTAGGCAATACTAACAATATGCCTAAGAGATACATATTATTAACTTTACTATTATTAACTTTACTGTTTTAAAGAATAGGAAACTAGAGCTTAGAGCAGAGAAGTAACTTTCTCAAGGTTGCACAATTTGTAAGTGACCCAAATAGGATTTAACTCAACTTGCCCATCACCAAATCAGCATGTTCAACTACTTTATCATGAGTCCATATATGAAACAGCATATTCTCATATGCTCACAATTATAACTATGTTCAATGATTCTTGGTATTTAAAAATTAATTTATTCATTCAACAAGTATTTTGAGCATATAGTCCACACCAGGCATATATTGCTACGTACTTGTGAATAACGCACACAAATAAATCATAACACAATATAGAATCATCATATAGATACGTGTAAAGGTTGCGTGTGCAATTAGGAAGGAGTTGCATCTGACGGAGCATCTGAAGAAAACATCCTGGGATCATTTTATCTGTTATTCTAATGCCAGTGGCTCAGAATACCAACTTCTCTTTAGGCTGTCTAGGTATTTTCTATTTTGTAGAATGTTGTACTTCTCAAAGTGATTACATGGGGGAGGGGCATCAATGTGGCAAACAATTCTCTATGGACCCATTTATTTACTTATTTTAAAAATAATTTTATTTATTTTTGGCTGTGCTAAGTCTTTGTTGCTGCTTGGACTTTTCTCCGTTTGTGGCAAGCAGGGGCTGCTCTCTAGCTGTGGGGCAAGGGCTTCTCATCGCAGTGGTTTCTCTTGTTGCAGAGCATGGGCTCAGGGTTGGTGGGCTTTGGTAGTTGCTGCACCCGGGCTCAGTAGCTGCTGTTCCTGGGCTCCAGGGCACAGGCTCACTAGCTGTGGCACATGGGTTTAGTTGCTCTGTGGCATGTGGGGACTTCCTGGATCAGGGATTGAACCTGCATCTCTGGCATTGGCAGGCAGATTCTTTACAACTGAGCACCAGGGAAGCCCCAGCCCATTTATTCTTAATGAAATAGCTATTCACCTTATCTAGAGTGGAGATTTCTGTTACATTGCTTTTCTAGCTTTAATTAAATATGATTTGACTTGTCCTCTGGCTCTTCAGGCCCAGGTTGTGTTGGGCATGAAGACATATCAAATTCATTGCTGTGAGGACATAAGTGATTATGTATATATGTATAAATAAAGACTAACAATGTAAGCAATAATAACCAGCTGGTCTAAAATAAAGTAAGCTTAACCTGAATGAAATGAAAATATATGGTCAAAACATTTCTCTCACAGAACTGTCAGCCTCTGGTGCTCACTTTAGGACTAAGTTAATTTAAAAATACAACAGGAAAAGAGAGTTGATATCACCTTTATTAATACAATCATTTGACAGCCTACTGACACATAAATAGAAAATAACTTGTCAGATTTAGCTAATTCTTCTGAAATCTAGAGAGAAATTCAATTTTAAAGATTATGTGTAAATGGTTCCTTTGTCCCCAGTAATTCCACAGCCACCTCATACACCCAATTTTCTTCCTTTACTCTCAATTTGTCATTATTTATTTTGTTATCCCTTTATATACTTATTGTCTACTTTATTCACCAGCAGAAAAGATCCATATGGGCAGGAACCACATTTTTGTTCATCATGGTATATCTGGAGCCTGGTATCCAGTAGTCATTTTATTAATGTGTTGCTTGAATAAATTAATAATGACTTCTATAGCCCTACTGGGCTTCCCTGGTAGCTCAGATGGTAAAGAATCTGCCTGCAGTGTGGGAGACCTGGGTTGGGAAGATCCCCCTGGAGAAGGGGATGGCTACCCACCTTAGTATTCTTGCCTGGAATATTCCATGGGCAGATGAGCCTGGTGGGCTAGTCCCATGAGGGGTTGCATTTGTATCTCTATCCATCTTCTATAAATTCTGAGCTCCTTGAGAGCAAAATTATAGTCTTAATTCATATTTGTGTCTTCTGAACCTAGTCTATAAGAGATGCTCAATCATAATTTGCTAAATAAATCAACTCAACCCAGATGTTGCAAAACTGTTCCACTCACACAAACAACTGCAACATATTTCCTTGATTTATGGAGAGAGGGGAGAGATGTAGGATCCCAGGATCTGTTTGAGAATTTATTTCCCTGTTTCTCTCTGTCTAAAGAGAATTTTTGCTAATCTAAAATTTATGGTACTTTTTATTTGCATTCTTGTGTTTTATATTGTTAGTTATTTTCACATTGATTGGCCTGTGCCCAAAACTCAAACTTTGATCCCACTCCAGCCCAACTCATGCTTCTCTCCAAATACAGGATCAGTCTTAGTACTGATGAGCTGCTAGAACTCAGTGCTATTTCCCTTAGCAAACAAAAATCCAAGATAATATTGTTTACCAAACTAGATCAGAGTGCAAAGAAATCACTTGGGAAGTTTATTAAAATGCATGGATATTCAGAGTCTAAATCAAAGAGGTAAGCTACATTTTACTGTAAGCTGTAGGTTGCACTGAGAAATCTGCATTTTATTTATTTATTTATTTTGGAAATCTGCATTTCAATAATCATGCTAGCAGGGTGATTTGAAAAACTCAAATTTTAAGACCAGAGTTGAGGGAGGATGTTTTATGCATCCTGACATTGTCAGTGCCTCTGTCTGACACATAATTGGTATTAACATCCTTCCTCAAAATGTAGATGCCTGTGCTTCCTGGACCATCAGTTTTATTCATGATCTGTCTTCTTTTGTTAACCTTTTTCCTGCCCCAGAATCCATTTCCTATCACTTCTTATCCTATGTTATGGCCTAGTCTCAATAGAAATTTAGCCTATTGGTTTATATTTAATGAGAACCTTCTCTATGCCATTAACAATTTCCAATATCACTTAAGATAACTGAGTTGTTTACTAAGAGCAGGTTGAAATGCAAACAACATCCCATAGCCACTGGGACCCAATCCAGATTGCTTGGTGATAAATGATGAACACTGAATTCATTCTTCTTTAAACCTATAAAAGAATCTAGACCTTGTACTTCACACAATGTCATAGATTGAGTTGTGTCCTAAAAAAAGATTTTATTTAAAGTTACAAGATTTTCCATTAACCTCTTCTAAAATACTTTATTCACTAATATTTGTTAAACTTGCAAATCTCTAAAAAACTTCCACCAAAGTAGAAATTGAAATAACAATAGTCTTTTACAAAATGTGGAATCAAATAACAACAAAAAGGCCAGTTCCACTGTCTAAACAGCCATATTTTAACATAATATTTTTCATTTATATTGCTATTATAAAACTTAAACCTAACTCTTTACAGCTTTTTACAATTCTTTTTGCTGCTGCCGTTGGGGGTGGGCCTGCTGCCATCGCCCCTCAGCTTTTTACAACTCTTAAGCATATAGACATGCCACTCACAGTACTGAAACCAAGCAGGACCCTATGGGGCCCTCCCAGATACAAAAGATTTCCGTGTCCACTGTTTCTTGTTTGCAGGAAAAGATTTCAACCTTCCAGACATTCCCAGAGTTCTAAAGGGCAGATTCAAACAGTTACTAATTAGAAGGCTGAGGGAATGCAGAAAGAAAGGAAAGACTGTCAAGAAACAGTGCAGTGATGCAGCAGGGTTCTGGTTCCTCCTCAAGGGATATACATAACAATGTGATGTGTATCCTTGGGATCAACAAGTGTTATGGTTGTTCAGTCATCCTGTTGTGTTGACTCTTTGTGACCCCATGAACTGCAGTACCCAGGCCTCCCTGTCCCCCACCATCTTCTGGAGTTTGCCCAAGTTCATGTCCATTGCATCAGTGATTCTTCCAACCATCTAATCCTCTGTCACCCCCCTCTCCCCCTGCCCTCAATCTTGCCCAGTCTGCATCTTTTCCAATGAGCTGACTCTTTGCATGAGGTGGCCAAAGTATCGGAGCTTCAGCATCAGTCCTTCCAGGGAACACTCAGCACTGATCTCCTTTAGGATGGACTGGTTTGATCTTGCAGTCCAAGGGACTCTCAAGAGTTTTCTCGGGCACCACAGTTTGAAAGCATCAATTCTTTGGTGCTCTGCCTTCTTCATGGTCCAGCTCTCACAACTGTACATGACTACTGGAAAGACCATAGTCTTGCTTGCACAGAACTTTGTCCACAAGGTTATGTCTTTGCTTTTTAACATACTATATAGGTTTGTCATAGCTTTTCTGCCAAGAAGTAACTGTCCTCTAATTTCATGAATGCAGTAAGCATCCACAGTGATTTTAAAGCCCAAGAAAAAGGAAATCTGTCACTGCTTTCACCTTTTCCCCTTCTATTTGTCATGAAGTGATGGGAACAGATATCATGATCTTAGTTTTTTTTAATATTTAGTTTAAAGCTGACTTTTTCACTCTCCTCCTTTATCCTCATCAAGAGGTTCTTAAGTTCCTCTTCTCTTTCTGCCCTTAGAATGGTATCATCTGCATTTCTGAGGTTCTTGATATTTCTCCTGGCAATCTTGATTTCAGCTTATAACTCATCCAGCCCAGCATTTCTCATGATGTACATACAAGTTAAATAAACAGGGTGATAATAAACAGCCTTGTCATTCTCCATTCTCAATCCTGAACCAGTTATTCCATAAAGGTTCTAACTGTTGCTTCTTGACCAGTATACAGGTTTCCAGGAGACAGTTAAGATGGTCTGGTATTCCTGTCTCTTTAAGAGTTTTCCAAAGCTTGTTATGATCTACACAGTCAAAGGCTTTAGCATAGTCAGTGAAACAGAGGTAGATGTTTTTCTGGTTTGATCTCTGGTTCCTCTGCCTTTTCTAAACCCAGCATGGACATCTACGTATTCTTGGTTCACATCATGCTGAAGCCTAGCATGCAGGACCTTACTAGCATGGGAGATGAGTGCAATTGTTCAGTGGTTTGAACATTCTTTAGTACTGTTCTTCTTGGGAATTGGGATGAGGATTGACCTTTTTCAGTCCTGTGGCCACTGCTGGGTTTTCCACATTTGCTGACATATTGAGTGCAGCATTTTGATAGTGTCATCTTTCAGGATTTAAATAACTCTGCTGGAATTCCATCACCTCCACTAGCTTTACAGACAGCAGTGCTTCCTAAGACCTAGGAGACTTCACACTCCAGAAGGCCTGGTTCTGGGTAAGTGACCACACTATTGTGGTTATCCAGGTCATTAAGATCCTTTTTTGTACAGTTTTTCTGTGTCTTCTTTCCATCTCTTCTTGACCTCTTCTGTTTCTATTAGGTCTTTACTGTTTCTGTCCTTTATTGTGCCCATTTTTGGTACTTCCAATGTTCCATCTTTGATTCCAATGTTCCATCTTTGATATTTCCAATTTTCTGGAAGAGATCTCTAGTCTTTCCCCTTCTGTTGTTTTCCTCTACTTTTTTTTTTTTTATCATTGTTCATTGAAGAAGGCCTTCTTATCTCTCCTTGGTATTCTCTGTAATTCTGCATTTATTTGGGTGTATCTTTTCCTATCTCCCTTGCCTTTCACTTCACTTCAGCTATTTGTAAAGCCTCCTCGGACAACCCCTTTGCCTTCTTGCTTTTCATTTTCTTTGGGATGGCTTTGTTTGCTGCCTCCTGTACAATATTATTTGGAGAAGGAAATGGTAACCCACTCCAGTGTTCTTGCCTGGAGAATCCCAGGGGCGGGGGAGCCTGGTGGGCTGCCGTCTATGGGGTCGCACAGAGTTGGACACGACTGATGCAACTTAGCAGCAGCAGTACAATATTATGGACATCTGTCCATAGTTCTTCAGGCACTCTGTTTACTAGATTTAATCCCTTGAATCTATTCATCACCTCCAATGTATATTCATCAGATCAGATCAGTCACTCAGTCGTGTCCTACTCTTTGCAACCCCATGAATCACAGCATGCCAGGCATCCCTGTCCATAAGCAAATCCTGGAGTTCACTCAAACTCACGTCCATCGAGTCAGTGATGCCATCCAGCCATCTCATCCTCTGTCGTCCCCTTTTCCTCCTGCTCCCAATCCCTCCCAGCATCAGAAACTTTTCCAATGAGTCAACTCTTCGCATGAGGTGGCCAAGTACAGGAGTTTCAGCTTTAGCATCATTCCTTCCAAAGAAATCCCAGGGCTGATCTCCTTTAGAATGCACTGGTTGGATATCCTTGCAGCCCAAGGGACTCTCAAGAGTCTTCTCCAACACCACAGTTCAAAAGCATCAATTCTTCGGCGCTCAGTTTTCTTCACAGTCCAACTCTCACATCCATACATGACCACTGGAAAAACCATAGCCTTGACTAGATGGACCTTTGTTGGCAAAGTACTGTTGCTGCTTTTCAATATGCTATCTAGGTTGGTCATAACTTTTCTTCCAAGGAGTAAGCGTCTTTTAATTTCATGGCTGCAGTTACCATCTGCAGTGATTTTGGAGCCCCCCAAAATAAAGTCTGATATTGTTTCCACTGTTTCCCCCTGTATTTTCCATGAAGTGATGGGACCAGATGCCATGATCTTCATTTTCTGAATGTTGAGCTTTAAGCCAACTTTTTCACTCTCCTCTTTCACTTTCATCAAGAGGCTTTTTAGTTCCTCTTCACATAGGGGATTTTATTTAAGTCTTACCTGGCTGGCCCAGTGGTTTTCCCCACTTTCTTTGGCTTAAGCCTGAATTTTGTTATGAGAAGCTTATGATACAATACTATAAAGATTTTAACAATATTTTAGCAAGATTAAAAAAAATTCAACAATAATATTATAAAGATTTTAGTAATCTTAATCAAAAATTTTTCTCTAGTAAACTCAATTCTTCAATATATATTCCCCATCATTGATGATTGTACTTACTTCTAGTGTTTCTTTTAGAAAAATAGATAAAAGTTGGTAAGAATTTTTAGATTGAAATCTTGAATTTGATTAACATTGTTAAATTGTCTCTCCAAGAAAGAATACTTTTTTTTTTTTTCCCACCACCTCAATGTATGAGAGGGTCTATTTCTTTATAAAGCTTCCCTGGTGGCTCAGACAGTAAAGGATCTTCCTGCAAAGCAGGAGACTCAAGTTCATTTCCTGGGTCAGGAAGATCCCCTGGAGAAGGAAATGGCAACCCACTCCAGTATTCTTGCCTGGAGAATTCCATGAATAGAGGAGCCTGGCTATGGTCCATGGTCACAAAGAGCTGGACATGGCTGAGTAGATAACACACTTTCATTACCCAGTACATCCTACAAATGGAGGGGCTTCCCTTGTGGCTCAGCTGATAAAGAATCTGCCTACAAGGCAGGAGACCTGGCTTTGATCCCTGCTGGGGAAGATCCCTTGGAGAAGAAAGCAGCAACCCACTCCAGTACTCTTGCCTGGAAAATTTCATGGACAGAGGAGTGGGACAGGCTGCAGTCCATGGAATTGCAAAGAGTTGGACACAACTGTGTGAATAACTTTCACTTTTTCACAAATGGAAGTTTGTCGCAGAAAGTTTTTGCATTCTGATGGAAAATATTATGCCTAATTACTATGTCAATTTTATCAATAATTAATATTGCTGTTCACATTTTCATATGATCATTATAAACTATAGCTTTATTTTGGTTCCTACACACTTACTCCTTGGAAGGAAAGTTATGACCAAACTAGACAGCATATTAAAAAGCAGAGACATTACTTTGCCAACAAAGATCCATCTAGTCAAGGCTATGGTTTTTCCAGTAGTCAAGTATGGATGTGAGAGTTGGACTATAAAGAAAGCTGAGCGCCAAAGAATTGATACTTTTGAACTGTGGTGTTGTAGAAGACCCTTGATAGTCCCTTGGATTGCAAGGAGATCCAACCAGTCCATCCTAAAGGAGATGAGTCCTGGGTGTTCATTGGAAGGACTGATGTTGAAGCTGAAACTCCAAAACTTTGGCCATCTGATGCAAAGAGTTGACTCATTTGAAAAGACCCTGATGCTGGGAAAGATTGAAGGTGGGAGGAGAAGGGGACGACAAGGGAACGAGAAGAGGATGAGACGGTTGGATGGCATCACCGACTCAATGGACTGAGTTTGGGTAAACTCTGGGTGTTGGTGATGGACAGGGAGGCCTGGTGTGCTGCAGTCCATGGGGTCACAAAGAGTCGGACACAACTGAGTGACTGAACTGAAATAGAAACTGATACTTTTCCCAGTTTTAAATTTGGTTGTCTCTTTGATAGATGCTTCCCATATATCCTGGATATTAATGTTTTGTTGGTTATATGTCCTATAATATTTGCTATTTTTCTATTCTCTTATTTAGTTAATATATTGTTTTCAGAACCATAGACAAAAAATGTCACCTGCCATATAAGTAACCAAAGGACAATGGGGCTATCAAGCTATCAGCCATCCTCGATGACAGTACACCCTAGGGGGGTTCAGGATGGCGAAAAACAGGACACTGGCCCTACTTAGTTAAGAAGCATATCAAAGGAATAATTTCATTAAGCCCAGATTTAAAAAAAGAGGAGACTTCCTTGATGGTCCAGTGGTTAAGACTCTGCACTTCCAAAGAAGGGGTACAGGTTTGATTCTTGATTGGGGAACTAAGATCCCACAGGCCCAGCAACATGATCCCCCCAAAAACACCCAGACTCGCATCTTCTCATACAGAGAAAAGTGCTAAATTCATTAACTTAGGATGTTTGCTTTTACTTTAATTAGCAGTAATCTTTTCATGTTCAACTCTTTTTTTTTGTTTGTTTGTTTTGCAAAAATTCCAATGTCCTGGCTCTTCCCTTACCTTTTTAGAACAGACTCCCAGAGATATCTAAAAGGCTATATTCTGGGCTTAGTATTGTGTATTCTAGATAAGTCTTCAGTAATGCCCCAACTAAAACATAATTCTCACCTTTTAGGCTGTGCAATTTTTTCATTCAACAGAAGTTTAAATATTTTTATGATATTGGGTCTCATACATTTTCTGTTTATTTTCCCTTCTCAAGTCATAAGCATATACTTATATTAATATAATTTTATACAGAGCTCTCTTTCTAAAACCTCTAATTCACATCTGATGTCTGTGTAGGTATAGTTCTGTCTTGTTACATATGTTGCTTCTTACATAGTATTGCTTCTTGCCTGTACTGTGATTTTTGATTGTGAGCTCATGTTCATTGGAACTCTAACCCTGGACTTTATTGAGGCCTTAGTCAACTAAGAACATTCTGCCAGAGAGGATTTATATTTTGTCCCACCAACTGTTTACTAACCTGGATCCATTAAAAATTGATATTAAAATTCCTTAACAGTTTCCTATCCATAGTATAACTAAAAGTAATGGGCTCCATGCTCTGGTATCATCTTCCCACAGAGCACTTCATCATCACTAGGGATAGAGATTGAAGATACTTAAGCAATGAGTCGAAAGTATTGTTATATGATGATATAAAATAGGTTTGGCAAAACTAATACAATTTTGTAAAGTTTAAAAATAAAATAAAATTTAAAAAAAAAGAAAAAAGTAAAATAAAATAGGTTTGGAGGTGGTGTATAAAATTCTTCCCTGATGTTTTTGAAAGGCAATGGTCTTAACAAGTCACTAGAGAGTGATTACGCATCCCCTAATAAATCTGGCAGGAGGAGAAGGGGACGACAGAGGATGAGATGGCTGGATGGCATCACTGACTTGATGGACATGGGTCTGGGTGAACTCCGGGAGTTGGTGATGGACAGGGAGGCCTGGCATGCTGCGATTCATGGGGTGGCAAAGAGTTGGACACGACTGAGCGACTGAACTGAACTGAACTGAACTGAATAAATCTGGAACTACCTAGAATGTTACGTGCTGAAATATTAGACCTAGTAAACCATTAAACAGGCTGCTTCCTATTATGTTTGGCAAGAACTGATTATTATTTTTTTTAAATAGATGATCTTCAAAAAATTGAACAACTGGTCTTTTCTATTAGGCAATACAAAGTTATGTGTTATTCTTCAAGAATTCCTGAGACCCTCTGGCTGGGACTTTGTGTACTCTTCTAATTGAGGCCCCATATAGTGTTTCATCACTTTGGAAGTTGGAAATAAAGAATCATAACTATGACATGCAAAATTTATTCATAGAACATTATTTTAGCTCAATCCTCATATTTATAGATGTGCAAAAAAAGCCAAATATAGAAACATGTAACTCTTTGTAAATATAACTTCATATTCATGTGCTATTATTACTTGCTTTCATATTCCTTATTGATAAGTTTTTATTCTTCTAATTCACCATGGACACTAAATATTTTAAGGAGCATGTGAAGCTGCATTAAGCAGAAATAATAAGATATTATCTTTAAAAACATGCTTCTAATTAATTTTGATTTCAAATAAATGAGATATTTCTTATATTAGATTGTCTGGAAAAAAATACACATTTGTAATAAAAATATTTGGCTCAAAATCTGAAAATACAAATATATAAAAAACATATATACTTTGAAAACTGAATTTTTAAAGAACTGCTAATTAGCTAATATACTTGGCAGCTTTTTTTCCCCACTCCTCATATCTAGGATGTCTAGAGCTTAGGATTATCCCTAGAATGTTAGTTTTTTATTGTGGTAAAAAATAGATAAATACTCCACTCCTTCACTTTTATAAATTTTGTTAAAACATCTCAATCAACATTTTAATCAACCCTGAATGCATAAAAATTGCCTTCCTTTTTCATTGAAATCAGCTTTCTTAACCTGGCAACTGAGTCATATTAACCTCAACCTAAATTGTTTCATTTTGGAATTGAGATCCTACTCTGGCACCACCTCACTGGGTATAAAGACACTCATTGACATGAACTGCTAAGTATAAAATATATGGAAGCTTTCCTATTGCCCCCAAATTCCTTACTTTCAATTGATCTACCTGGAATTTTCCCCCTTTCTCATATTCCTCCCTTTCAAACATCTTTGAAAAAAACATCTTCTTTACAAATCCCAATCATATTTCACAATCAGCACCATTCCCCTCCGCAAAAAGACTTAAAAAAGAAAAAGAAGAAAATCAGCACTTCTACAAAGCATCTTGGGTCCAGGGACACATGACTTTCTCTATGTCCTTCTACTAAACAACTATTCATCCTTAAAAGACAATTTTTGCTTGTGGATGTGCTTCCTTTCTTAAAAGTGGCTCAGGGACAGAATATGCCTTCATATACCCCACTCCCCAATACCAAATACAGAAGCAGGTCCATAGTACATGTTCAGTAAATATTTGCTGAATGTATGGATGTTGCTATTGCTCTCCCTCTGTGTTTGTCTCTGACGCCAGTTATTTAGTAACTGGATTCTAGATATTTCTCAAAAACTGTTTTAGGACTGTTTTCCCCTGATGCCTTTTCCTGCCTTTCCGCCTCTATTCCTACTTCTGTTTTGTCACTTTCTCTCTCTCTCTCCTTTCTTCGTTCTCTCTTTCTTTTCCCTCAAAAATCACTGCCTCAAAGTAATGTGTTTTCTTAGTCATGCATTAATCCTTTGTGACTAGCTTTGTGCTTAAACCCAGCTATGATTGCATCTTCAACACCTGTCATCAAACTTGTCCAATGTGGACCTACCACATTCGTGAACCTCTAACGTTACCTTTATTTTGAAACACTGACAGCCATATGAGCCGTGCCAACCTGGAGAGAACATGAACTCAGGTTAAGATGTGGGGTTCTTGTGTTTCACCTTTGTACTGACATTCTAATTTCAAACCTATTAGGTAACACAATTCTCATGTCCCTTTCCCTAGAATAACCACTTCTTGGTTTAGGTCCCATTGTGAGCTCCAAGTCTTTAGCTAGTCCTGTGATTCTGCCTGAATCATTTGTCTCTTATCTTAGCCTGTCTTCTGGAGACCAAAAGTGAGCAATAGATATGCCAAATGTATAAGATGTGTACTGAGGAACAAAGGGAGGAACAGTCACACACTTTGCATGGTGACACTGGTAAGGTATAAGGGTATGTGTGTGCTTAGTTGCTCAGTAACATCCGACTCTGTGGTCCCATGGACTGTAGCCTGCCAGGCTCCTCTGTCCACGGAATTTTCCAGGCAAGAATACTGGAGTAGGTTGCCATCCCCTTCTCCATGGATCTTCCTGACCCAGGGATCAAACCCATGTCTTTTGCATCTCCTGCATTGGCAGGTGGATTCTTTACCACTAGCTCCATCTGTGAAACCCCATAACGGTTTTACTGCCATGGTACCTGTGCGTCAAGTAAATTGCATAAATACCAACAATATAGTCTACTCAGATCATGGAGACTGTCATCTCTCAAGGAGGATTCTGCTTCAAACCTTCCTGAATATATCTGTTTTTAACACATTAAAAACTATAACTTTGTATACTCCTAGGGATGAAGAAAGAGAAAAAATCTTTTATTTGAGTCTTTGCTTAAATGTCATCTTTTTTGTTGTGGCTCATCCTGACTATCCTAATTAAAACTGCAGACCTTCACAGTACCCTATCCAATTTATCCTGATCTATATCTTCTATAGTACTTATTGCCTTCTGATATATAATTTACTTAACTATTTTTATTGTGCATTGTATGTTTCTCCCTGTTAGAATACAAGCTGCACGAAGGCAGATTTTTTTTTTTCTTTTCCCTCATCTTAGTCTATTTTATTCATGGATGTTCCCAAGCATGTAGACTAGTACCTGGCTCAAATAAACAATCAAAAAATTTGATGAATGAATGAATGGACAAATTAAAACAGTGCATCAAAAATATTCTCCAGGAATAAATATACATTTCTGATTCTATAATCAGAATACTTAAAAAATAATATTTAGTTCTTCTAATATACAAGATGAATGAATGGTTCTCAAGTGGGATATTTATATTTGTTGTTCTCTTTCTTTGATGGCATCATGTTTTAAAATTAAGTATGACCATGTCCCAGCTCAAAATGATTTCCTGGGATTTTGATTATTAACCAATGGAAATTTTCCAGCATTCCAAGGTGCTGATTTATAGCTACCATGTGAAAGACCTCATGAATAGATCCTTCACTACAGTTTCCTCAGAATAGCAAACCCCCAGCTGCCCCTTCCAGCAGAGTCCATGATTTAACTCTGGACTTTGTTTTGACTCACTGACTATAAAAGGGACTAAAAGGAACATATGGGAGTCATTGAAAAACTGCAGGTGAAACCCACTTTAAGAAAGAAAAAGAGCAACCTCAAACTGAGTAAAGAGATCAAACATAGCAAATCCTTTTGATATGACAAAAGGAGCCTTCACTTTTGTGAAGGACGTCACTGTGAGATTATTTTAAATGGTGATTCACTGACAATATTTTTCCTGACGACATGTCTCCTGTATGAATTAAAATAACATGGCTATTTTATAGGAGATTACCTGGGGGCATGAAAGAAGGAACAGCAGGTAAGGAAGCAGGTCTGGGAGTAGAAGCCGGTGTTGAGAGTCTTGGGTTCACCACGGTGTGCCCAGAGACTAGGTCTAAAAGCCTGTATTTTGAGTTTCATTAGAGAGAACACATCAGAGCAGAACAAATGGTGCTGATGGCTGTCGCTGGAACTGCTCTGTGACTAAATGTCTAATTTATTTATGAGCTTCCAAATGAAGCCCCTTTTTATTGAAGGAATGGTTCTGTTAATTTTAAGGCATCCTGTTACTGTATTTCATTTAACTTTGTTGACCTTAGGTATTTAGAGAATGGTTTGCTTCCTGACCTGAGCAGATTCATATTCCTAAGACAATTAAGCTCTAGAAAAGGTATTATAGGAAAATCGCATAGCCTCACAGTAGAAATGTCTGTTCCTATAATAGTACCATTGTTTTATAGTGCGTTGAGAAGGGGACACACATGAAACTATGTTTCTCTTAATTTTGTCACTAGGAAATACTGCACAGAAGAGACAGTTACTAAACCTCGTAGACAACCTTTTTATTATGTGGATTATTGCTACTTGTTTATTTTGCTGACATAGACTTTCTTTATACTTACCCACTTATATTTTTAGAAGGGTAAATTTGCAGAGAAAGGGTAAGTTAAAATTGACTATCATCTGGATCCCTTCCTATGAGAAAGGTGGATGATGAGTTTCTTGAAGAAATGACATCTACTAAAACTATAATGTCCAAAATGGTAACTATTTGCATTTAAATTGATTAAAATTCTGTAAAATTCACAAATTGCTCAATCTCAGCAGGTACTTTTGAAGTACTTAATTGTCATTAGTGGTTATTTGCTACTGGTGTTACCACACTGAAGTGTACACATGTGGAACACTTTTACAAGAGACATGTGTACCCAAATGTTCATTGCAGCACTGTTTACAATAGTTAGGATATGGAAGCAACCTAGATGTCCATCGGCGGATGAGTGGATAAGAAAGTTGTGTTTCATATATACAATGGAATATTATTCAGCTATAAAAAGGAATGCATTTGAATCAGTTCTAATGAAGTGGATGAAACTAGAGCCTATTATACAGAGTAAAGTAAGTCAGAAAGAAAACACCAATACAGTATATTAACGCATACATACAGAATTTAGAAAGATGGCAGCAACGACCCTATCTGTAAAACAGCAAAAGAGACACAGATATAAAGAACAGAGTTTTGGACTCTGTGGGAGAAGGCGAGGGTGGGATAATTTGAGAGAATAGCATTGAAACATTTATATCACCATATGTGAAATAGATCACCAGTCCAAGTTTGACGCATGAAACAGGGCACTCAAAGCCAGTGCAGGACAACCCAGAGGGATGGGATGGGGAGGGATGCGGGAGAGGGGTTCAGGAAGGGGACACATGTATACCTGTTGCTGATTCATGTCAATATATGGCAAAAACCACCACAATATTGTAAAGTAATTAGCCTACAATTAAACTAATTAAAAAACATTAAAACATCTAATTTTAAAGAACAAATGAGACATGTGAATAATAATCACACACAAGTATATGCAGTGCACATATATCAATATAGTAGAAACATTAATAACTGAAAGGATCCCACCACTTATAGACTAGTGGAAGATTTGAACAAACAGAACCCAGAACTCTATCAGGGAAGACGAATGGCCATTATGAGAAGAAAAATAAATTTAGCTTTAATTCGGCATAATAAAATGAGAAATATACCAGGTAATATCTTAAGGTTTATCACAAAAGCCCTTGAAAGAATACCTTTGAACGTATATTTTATCTGTTAGCATTTTACATGTTGATGATTTAAAAAATAAATATTAAAATGATGGTTTAGAGAATAAAAGTGAAAAGTAGGCATCTGTCATATAAGAAAATCCCAATTAATTTAAAATTTATGAACATTACCCAATCACCTGTGATATTTGCAGCATCTCTTGGTCCAGAAATTTTCAGCAGAAAAAGTAGATATTGTACACTATGTACATGTGGATCAAACTGAAGTAGATCAAACCATGTAAATCAGTATCTAGGACCCTCATTATTTACTTCCCAACTTAGTGGTTTTTAAATTTCTGAAGGAAATTCCATAAATCAGGTTTTTAATAGCACCAGAACACTTCAGTCAAAACCCATTTATATGAATTTGTCTTTTCTCACACCTATCATATCACCCAAATTTGTCAAATTATGGATTCGTCATGCTTGACATTTAATTTCAAATGAGCCAAGTCTTCCTAGAAGCATTGGAACAGCTAACTACTAGAGTACATTCCACAGAAAATATGAACACAATGCACTAACATGTACACACAGCACTATATGTTGTTTGACCCTAATCCATCCATGAGGAATCTCAGCAACCTAAGAAGGGGTGGTGAGGGCAATTAAACACAACCCGGGACGGATCATCAGACACGGAGAGGAGTCTGGGGAAACCCCAGTGCCCTTCTGTGCTGCTCCCTGTGACCTGCAGTTGAGGATGAGGGACAGGGATAATCCATTCGGCATTTTTGTTCCTGAGTGCCGAGATGGGACTATCAATTTACATCGATTTTACTAAATTCTAACAATGCAGGCCATTAGGTAACTACATGTTCATAGTCTATTGTTAGTTTATTTTTAAAATGCTACTGTCTATAAAAGAGCTATAAGTAAATGCTACCTTCAAGTATGAAATGCTTGAGGCTACTTAAGAGGCTTAACTAATATGTGAGGCCGTTACAGTCACTCACATAATTGTATAAACTCTGATATCTTTCAGTTATTACAGTTATTCAGACACTTGTGTTTACCTTCTTGGAATAAATCTATCTCTGTGCAGCAGAACAACAATATGAATATATCCTTTGATTGTGTTGCCTTTGTCAAGATTATAAGTTAACTATAAGTATTAAAAGGGCTTATGACTATTTCATCAGAGAGAAAAATTTGGGGTACCATGGAAGAATTAAAAGGATCCTATAATGAAAGAAGTTTCTCTTAAAAAGTAGTGATGCAGAGGGATTAGGGTATTGTGCAAGGTACATATAAAATAAAAATTCAGTTAGTTGCTATATTCGTCTTTAGTGCAATTTCTCCACTCCGGCTTTTGTTGTTGTTGTTGTTTTAGTTTAGTTGTTTGAGATTTTCAATATACCTAGAAATTTAAATCTGTGGTCACTCTAAAATTTAAGTCATACCTTGATAATAAAGAATACCCTTCAGTCTACCTTTTCTAAGCTTGTAAAGTTAAGAGGCTTTTGACAAGCTGTGCATGGAAATGAAAGAAAGCAAAAGAGAGAAGAAGTAAGGTGAGATGAGAGGAGCTGTTAGTTTGCCAGCCTCTCTGTGCTAAGATCTCCACAGGCCAGCATCATCAGAACATAAATCATTCACTAAAGCTTCTCTTTTTTTTTGGCCTCTGCTAATCTAATTCTTAGCATTCAGCCAAGTGCACACAAAGTTTAATCACAAGGCCAGAAATATATGGTGTAAATTCTTCAAGACTAATACCAATCATATTAGGATATCTATTGGGCATATCAAAATGAATTGAAAATGAAAAATAGAGATTGAGATCCTAATTTGAAGGTATTTTGAAATCCATCCCTGGCCCTCATTAGAAAACTACCCACCCCTACTCCCCTCTACCCCACCAAAAAAAGAAAGAAAGCTCTCTTTTATTCTTCCCACATCATCTCCCACTCCAAATTACATACTTAAATCAATTGGAAACAGAGTGGGCTAAATCATATGTAAATTATTCTGAGGTTCAGTTTGTACTGTCATAGACTATAGCTTATCAAACTTTAATGTGCACACGAATCATTTGAGGATCTTGTTAACATACGGATTCTAATTCAGTAAGACTGATGAGGGGCCCAAGGTTCTGCATTTGTAATATGCCTCCAAGGGATGCTCCTGGTCTGATTCACAGAAGATACTTTGAACAGCAAAGTTTTAAAGTAGAGCATCATTTGCTTTCCCAAATTGTGACTTGTCTATCATATTCCAAAGAATATTCCACATTACTTTTGACTGGCATCTTGATGGTTGGCTATATATAAATATATATATCAAAAGTATCCTAAAAGTTGTACTAATTGTGATTATTAACAAACATCACAAATGCTATAATATGCATTACTTGGCTAAAATAGAAAAACCCAGAATATGAGTAATCAGAAATGATAAATTATATCCATATTTTACAATAAATTATTTATATTTTGCAATTCTGTCATAGTTGAAATTATACTGATACTGTAATTTCTACCATATGAGCTATTAACTTTTTAATGACATTTGCAGAACAATGATCAAATTTATGAGGTTTTCCCTTAAATTATGACACTTTCATGTCACTTTTTATTCTGAATTCATTAAGCACATTTAGTTTAATTTTCTGAAAAAGAGATGTTGAAGGCTTTACATTTTTTTTTTTGCCATTGACAATTACTTATATTTTATTCTTTTATTTCCCACAGACAGGGAGACAAACATGTTTTTTCCTTTACAATAGGAAAAGTCAAGTGACGGTCAAATGCATGGCTCCAAAAGCCTAATACTGAAAACACGTATTGTACTGGCTTATAATCAATTAAAAGATATTTTATTTTTAAAAATCAAAGCGAATATGATATATGCTGCTGCTGCTGCTAAGTCGCTTCAGTCGTGTCCGACTCTGTGCGACCCCACAGACAGCAGCCCACCAGACTCCCCCGTCCCTGGGATTCTCCAGGCAAGAACACTGGAGTGGGTTGCCATTTCCTTCTCCAATGCATGAAAGTGAAAAGTGAAAGTGAAGTTGCTCAGTCGTGTCTGACTCTTAGCGACCCCATGGACTGCAGCCCACTAGGCTCCTCCGTCCATGGGATTTTCCAGGCAAGAGTACTGGAGTGGGGTGCCATTGCCTTCTCCAGAATATGATACATAGAGAGAAGTATTTAAATATGCCATTTCTCCCCTGAATTGTGAGCTGTTCCTTCCCAATTTTTAAACAAAACTTTTAAAGATTTTACTTATTAACCACTCATGCTATACAATGTATAATCCCAAGAAATATAAAAAAAATTATGCTAACCTTCAACGATGTGACTGTGACCACTTTCAGATGAGATCTTGTCATAAGGTGTTTCCTTGTCTTTCTTGCCTGAATCTTTCACAGAATCGTCGGACTGGCTCCCAGGGTGACTCTTAAATGTTGGTGAACACAAATTTCTCTCAATTTCCACTTCCTGTTAGAAGACATTAAAGGGATATGTGTTAAAAGCTATCAGTTGGAAACAGCTGTGGTTTTTAGGGGGTTTAAAAAGCGGGAGCGAGGGAGGGAGGAGGTTTCTACTAGTGAAGCTTTCCAATATGCTTCGGGGAAAATGCTGATAACTTAGCCAAGCACTGTAAACGCATATCTGACGCTTACTTTACTTCTCTGGAAATAGTTCCACTTTCCAAATCAGCTTTGCTTTCATGTGGCTTGTTTTGCTCTCGTAAAAGAGAGAAAGTAGAAATAAGAGTCAAAATATAACCTAATACATGTTAATAGATGCAACTTCCTAAGGCCTGAGAAATGTCCTTAAGGGATTTTTAAAAATAGCTATATGTATCAACGTCATATGCTTAAGACAGAAGGAAATGAGTTTTTCTTTAATAACATGCTCATCCTATAGTGATAATCTTAGTAATTATAGAGTTCCCAAATTACAAACCTATTCAACTCCATACAGTAAGTACAGTTTGGCCATTCATAGAGATTACGAAATTAATTCTTTGAGACAGTAATTCAAAATTGGAGAGATAAAAATTTCCCAAAGGAAAAATGTGTAAAGGGTATTTCAAATACAGGGAGTCTACTGTTCCTTGTTTTATAGATTAACACAATCCAACCAAGCAAACCCCATCAATTAGACTAATTATTTTGAATAAAAAATTGTGAAATGTAAATGAGCCAAGACAGCTTGAGAAGCAAAGTGTATTTTTTTAAATCAAGTAATATGTTAAAAAAACTTTAATAGCTACTCACAACTTTTATATTTTCGTACATGAAGTTGTATTTTCTAAACCATGACCATTCAGATAAAGAACTGATGAATTGCTCTTTACTTTTGTTACATTTTAAATACACTGGCATGAATGAGTCAAGTTTGAGAGACAGATAAAAACTCTAAAACATTTCTTAGAGTAGGTACATTTTCTGTGTCTATGATGTGGTTAGACAGGAAAGGCTTTCAGAAAAATAACCTTCTAACTTCTTAGCATGTTTATGTTTTCTAATTTTCACACACACATTATATATACATACATATACTACATTTATAACATTTATATATATACACTGCTGCTGCTGCTAAGTCGCTTCAGTCATGTCCGACTCTGTGCGACCCCGTGGACTGCAGCCTACCAGGCTTCTCTGTCCATGGGATTCTCCAGGCAAGGACACTGGAGTGGGTTGCCATTTCCTTCTCCAATGCATGAAAGTGAAAAGTGAAAGTGAAGTTGCTCAGTCGTGTCTGACTCTTAGCGACCCCATGGACTGCAGCCCACTAGGCTCCTCCGTCCATGGGATTTTCCAGGCAAGAGTACTGGAGTGGGGTG
>NW_011495014.1:1966415-1972659 GCF_000754665.1 Bison bison bison
CGACTCTGTGCGACCCCACAGACAGCAGCCCACCAGACTCCCCCGTCCCTGGGATTCTCCAGGCAAGGACACTGGAGTGGGTTGCCATTTCCTTCTCCAATGCATGAAAGTGGAAAGTGAAAGTGAAGTGGCTCAGTCGTGTCTGACTCTTAGCAACCTCATGGACTGCAGCCTACCAGGCTCCTCCATCCATGGCATTTTCCAGGCAACAGTACTGGAGTGGGGTGCCATTGCCTTCTCCCATATATACACTACATATATATAATTAGAAAATAGTGGTATGTGATTAACCATCTCATCTTTCAGTACCCCTCCTTCCAATATATGATATATACTGTCTTCCTTACTGTGAATGTTTAACTGGAACTAAAAACATTTACAGGCATCAAACAATGGTGAAGAAGCTTATATTTTTAAAAAAGGCATTGCCTTTAACATTTCTGTTTCCAACTATTAGCAAAAACCCAAATGCTCATAACTGTAGTTTGCTTTATGTCATCAAGATACAGTGTCGGATAAGCCATGGCAGGTGGCTTGGTTGCCTTAGCTAGTAGAGTAGCACAGAATGCTCTCCTCAGTTCAGTCTGGTGTCTTCTCCTACTGCCACATGAAGTGACTGCTGTGAAATGGATGCAGCACATTTGTTTGCTCTTGTTTCAGCAATTTAATCCAGCTCCTTGCATTGGCAAAAACGAAGTAAGATAAGCAAAGAAAAAATAAAAATGCCTTAAAAGTCATGATTCTTGTTCAGAAAATTTTTGTTTTGATAATGGCCAGAATGTTGAAAATGGTCCGCAAACCTGTTGTGCACGTGTGCTCAACCGTTCAGTCGTGTCCAACTCTTTGTGACCCCATGGACTGCAGTCCATCAGGCTCCTCTGTCCATGGGATTCTCCAGGCAAGAATACTGGAGTGGGCTGCCATTTCCTTCTCCAGGAGATCTTCACAACCCAGGGATTGAACCCCTGTCTCTCATGTTTCCTAAAGGTGATGTGAAATTATCATCTCTCTGTTTCATATATAAAAACACAAAATGTGATTTGGTGAAATTGCTTAACCAAATTTCAGCCAGTGATAACTCTGATGTATATTACATTGGTATTTTCAACTCTGAATTCACAACTATCAAGAGTGCCTCATATACTGAGGCAGTAAAGGGCCCCACAGACAATTCGAATATGGACAAGTAGACACATTTCCAAGCCTCCATCATCAGATTCATGTCAGTGTGTGGCAACTTCCTTAGCACCCTGTCAAATGGTAAGAAGGAGCCTGTATAGAAAAGGACTTCTTAGATAAGGTTGAATTGAGTTGTCTGTAATCAATGATCTGCTGTAATCTCTTTTAATCTGTTTTATGCACTGTGGCCCAACAAAAGATTTACTGAGTAAAAATCCACAGGCTTAAATAAATGCACAGAACACCAGTTTAGAGGGGGAAAATACCCACAGCCTTTGATTATGAGAAACAGATTCAAGCCTTCCCTTCACTACTTATTAGCTGTGTGATCTTGTTCAGGTCACTTAATATATCTGGGACTAAGTTTTCTCATATATTATAGGAAAAGATTTAGTCACCAAACTTCTAATATCCAACAATCAACTATTTGTAGTGCAATTTCATTTGAAATAAAATAAAACAAAATTTAAAAATGTGATTCATTTTTTGTAGCTTCCAGTCTAGTGAAGGAAACAAAGTGTGGTAAAGCACATAAATCAACATAAATATGCAACTGTATACAGGTAAGGAAGAAGAGATACATACACTCTGAGTGTCTGAAATAGAAGAATCCTCCTAGTGTGGAAAGTCACAAACAGTGTTCACCTCCACCCTTACCCCAGAAGAACTTTGGCTGATATTTGAAGGATAAACATCCTACTTTGACAAAACCTACTCTAGCTTTTCACATTGTAGCCCTGATTCTGTCATGTGTGCATACGTACACACACACATACGCAAACACACACACATACATACATTGCTTAAACTTCTTCAGTAACTCAGCTAAGGTCATAATAGTTAGTGTGGCCTTCCATTGGCATTGGCTCAGAGGTTAAAGCATCTACCCCCAATGCGGGAGACCCAGGTTCGATCCCTGGGTCGGGAAGATCCCCTGGAGAAGGACATGGTAACCCACTCCAGTATTCTTGCCTGGAGAATCCCATGGACGGAGAAGCCTGGTAGGCTACAGTCCACGGGCTCGCAAAGAGTCAGACATGACTGAGCGACTTCACTATTCACTATTCCATTGGCATTACTGGCATTTTGGACCAGGTAACTCTCTACTGTGAGGAGCCTATTCTGTGCACTGTGGGATGCTTAGCAAGTCTTCTTCCATTTTACCCATTAGATGCCAGTAGCATGGCCCCCTGGCTGTGACCATCAGAGGTGTATTCAGACATTGCCAAATACCCCATGGGGAGCAAAGACATCCCTGATTGACAGCTGCTGCTTCAGGATAGGCTGGACCAGAAGAAGATCAATATTTATATGAGAAGATAAATTATGAGACTATGGTAGTGCTCCAGGCAAGTGATGAAAAAGGGTGGTGATGGAAATAAAGATCAGTGAACTAAGTTGAATACTATTTAGGATGTAAAATTGACAAGGCTAGATGATGGACTGTCTGAGGTTTGAGAGAGAGAGAATTTCATTTTTCTTCTTTCTGGTGTACATAACTAAATGAGTTGTGGTATGATTAAATAATGTGAAAGCACCAGAAGAAGACTGGTTTGGCAGGAAAAAACAGACCATGAGTTGGGTACCAAGATATCCAAAGGGATTGCATTTGTAGCCCTGGAGCTTAGTGGAGAGGTCTTAATGAACAAGTAATCTGTGAGTCATCTGTCTTACAGTAATTGAAACAGCAGTTGTGCATGAACTTTCTTCAAGTGTGATGAGGAAAACATCCAGAATTGAGTCTTGAAAAATGCTGACATTTAATATTAGGGCAGAGAAGTAATATCAGGCAAGAAGCATGTTAGAAGAAAATTAGAAGGGAAGAGTATCTTTAACAGTATTACATTCTTATTAGGAGTAAAATTAGGTAGAAACTTAAATACATACTTTAAGTGTAGCAACATGGATGTAAACTGTTGAGCAAAATTGTTTTGGTGAAAGTAAAAAGCTGGGAGGCAGATTGAAATGGGTGAAGAGCTGACTGAGAGATAGTGGGTGAGGATAATTTCTTATATAGTTTAGTGTTAAAGTGAAGGGAAGAAATAGAGCAGTAACTTGAGAGACATGTTTTATTTTTGTAGTAAAGAGAGAGATGTGCATGTGTTGAAAAGTCAGCTGAATGGATTAAGTGAGATGGAGAAGATGGTTGGCTATGCTGCAGAGACAAGGAAAATCAATGATGTAAAATTTCTGAGAGGGGAAAGAGAATGGGACCCAAAACATGGGATCAGATATAACCCAAAGATACAAGAACATACGCATTCTGGTTGTTACTGAGGGGAAGGAAGGTGAATTTAATACAGATATAGATAATTTGTAGGCTTGGTAGCTCGAAGATAAACACATCCCAATCTGAGATCGTGTGTTTTCACTGTTAGAATGTGAGGTCTGATGCAAGTGGGAAGAGCATCGAGAAGACAATGAAAGAAGTTTAATTTCATTGCTGTGGGATACAGAGAAGTGAGATGAGCAGACAGATGGCCAGGCCTAACGCAGCCCTGGGTGCCCATTTGAGGTTGATAATATTGAGTTTACAGGGATATTGTTAGATGCTGTTGAGTGACTTTGTCTGAAAATTCTCCATAGCTCTACTTTAGACCATGAGAAAGTGGATAGTTGCTGACTTCAACCTGGTAGAGGTTATGTGAGGAAAAAATCAAAATAAAATGTGTATTGTAGGGTAGGCTAAGGTGTGAGAGGGGAGAGGTTTAGGGGTATTTAGGTTCCCATCAAGAGAAATAAGAAAGTGATTGAAATGAAACCATGGGAGGTAAGATGAATTGAAAGGGAAGAAAGTAAAGGAAGGGTGGATCGGAAGACAAAAAAAGATCAACAGATTAGAATCCTGGTGAATTTAAAGAACACATGTACTGTGAATATTTGGTGAAGCAAATTGGAAAGGAACGTGAATGAGGTATTTGCTTCAGTGATTTAGGAAGTAAAATAGATACAGTTTCTAGGATCTAGTTGTGACCATGAATATGGAAGCTAAAGTAGAGTAGAGGAGAATCTTGTTAAAAAGGAGGAAAAGGAGCTCAGAGGCTATGCTTTCTCAGATTAATGAGAGGGCTTGGAAGCTTGAGAATAACTAAGTTAAGTTTCAACATCCCTGGTAAACAAGGGAAACTTAACTGAAATGAAATAAAACAGTAATGAAAGGGGACAAGAGGGTACATCCTGAACCTCAGATGATCGGAATTTTAACAAGAGAGTGGGAAAGGAGTGGCCTGAGAGAGCAATGCCTCCAAGTACACAAGGAGGAGGGTTCAGGGACGGTAGTTTTTCAGGGGAGAGTCATACTTCTGTCAAGGCAAGAAAGTAGAGAAAGCACATGTCGGGGAAGTTGAGGGTACAGAGGAGGTTGCCGATGATGGAGAGGTAGCTCCAGAAGTACTGGTGAAAGTTCTGGATTAAATAATATCTAAATAAATAAAATCTCTCAATAATGCTTACAACCTCTTCTAGCTTTAAAACACCTTGAAACCAGGAAAGCCATGGAAAGTAGGAGAAATTTAAGCTTAAAAGAGAATGAAATTTTTTTTGTTATTTATATACATTTATGTATCAACATAATGAATAATTTATCTTAGAAGATGAAATATATGTGTTTTAAATATGAGAATGGAAAATGCCAACTTTTAATCACAATCTAGCCATCTAGTTCCCAAGAGACCATGGAGCTATATAAGATCACCTAAAACAGTCAGAACATCTTCCCAGACATTTCAAAGGAAAGTGGTCTGCCTTATTACGTTATGATTTTTTCCTCTCAGTATGGATACATGAGTGAAAAGGTTGCTGAGGTGGGAAGGGGTGGAAGATAAGCATGGATTAATGAGAATGTTTAGACTTGCCAATATTTAAAGTTCTGAGCTTGCTTAAGTACATTTCTAGACTCAATGGATTCTTGCCTTTAGAGAAATTTTATTTTATTATTTTTTTTGAATTTTATTTATTTATTTTTAATTTTATTTTTTAACTTTACAATATTGTATTGGTTTTGCCATATATCAAAATGAGTCTGCCACAGGTATACATGTGTTCCCCATCCTGAACCCTCCACCCTCCTCCCTCCCCATACAAACAGGGAAGTTTTATGCCTTCACAAAGAAAAGCTCAAAAAGAAACGGAAATCATCAAACTGCGAGAGATAGGAGAATAAACCTCCTCATGATGAATTTTGCTAATTTGAGAGAAAAAGAGAACTCTAATCATGGCTTGAAGACTTCATGAGTGAACAATCCTCTTGAAAGTTTATAATCCCCTTTTCCTGGCCCATTTTTCTGGAAGCTTTTACCTTCTCCCTCTGTGTATTAAAAATATAATTTCCCTCATAACTCAGTGCAGCCTTCTGTATGAAGTTCCTCCAATCATTCCATTCCACAAGCATCTTTTGTTCACTCAGAATACTTTTGAACATTTAATATGTCTCAAGCATTGTTCTAGGCACTGTGAATCCAAAGATGATCAAGATGCAGCTTGGGTCCTCAAGATGCTTACAGTCTAGTGACAGATGAAATACATTAATTGACCCTTCTAACACAAACAGGAGTGTGTAATAATAAGGAAAATAATAAGGCATCCTGGACACACAGAGGGAGGATTCCTTTAACATGTGGTCAGAGAGAGCTTCCTAAAAAAGGTTATGTCAGAGCCAATTCATGGGCTGGAGTTGAACTCCATCCTGTAGGTAACAGGAATCCTTGAAAGTGAATGAAATAGGGGTGACAAGATTAGATTCATACTTTAGATAAACGTATCTGTCAGTTCTGTGAGAAATATACAATGGAATAAGATGATAGTATCTTACACAGTCAGTTTGTAAGGAAATCATTAAAATTTCCGTTTGGGGGACAGGACAAACCTACAACAGCATAGTGAAAAGGAAAGTAGAAAGAGAGCACATTAAACCATATTTTTGAATAAAATTAGTAACTGGTAGGCTACAGGAACAACAGACTGGTTCCAAATAGGAAAAGGAGTACGTCAAGGCTGTATATTGTCACCCTGCTTATTCAACTTCTATGCAGAGTACATCATGAGAAACACTGGGCTGGAAGAAGCA
>NW_011495014.1:1972993-2006443 GCF_000754665.1 Bison bison bison
AAGAAAGCTGAGTGCCGAAGAATTGATGCTTTTGAACTGTGGTGTTGGAGAAGACTCTTGAGAGTCCCTTGGACTGCAAGGAGATCCAACCAGTGCATTCTAAAGGAGATCAGCCCTGGGATTTCTTTGGAAGGAATGATGCTAAAGCTGAAACTCCAGTACTTTGGCCACCTCATGTGAAGAGTTGACTCATTGGAAAAGACTCTTATGCTGGGAGGGATTGTAGGCAGGAGGAAAAGGGGACGACAGAGGATGAGATGGCTAGATGGCATCACTGACTCGATGGACATGAGTCTGAGTGAACTCTGGGAGTTGGTGATGGACAGGGAGTCCTGGTGTGCTGCAATTCATGGTGTCGGAAAGAGTTGGACATGACTGAGCAACTGAACTGAACTGAACTGAGGCTAAAGGAAGTTGATGAGTAAACAAAGTCTAACATAACTCACAGATATTCTAATATGGATTGTTCTCCGAAACTAATAAAACAGGATGAATCTCTTCTTTAAACCAATCAGTGCCCCAGAGAGCTTAGGCCAATTTCAGGTTTCCTTCTGGACCCACTACAGTGAGGTATCCTGGGAGGAATCCTGGGAGATGAAACATACACCACACCTTCGCAGTTTGGGCACAATATTACTCTGGATACTAGTTGCAGGGGCAATCCCACAAACATGCTCTTCTTTTTCTCCCAATATATATTTCACACATGAAAGTGAAATCGAACTTTTTCATTAAAATAGGGGTAATAAACAGTTATTTTGCTTTAAAAGTGAAGTCTGGGTTTTATTCTTGAGGGATTGGTAGGTGCAGCCTCCTCTGTGAATTATGTTTTGACATGCTGAATATTAGTTTTACATGAGACATCCAGATGAAGACATCCAGGAGGCAGCTAGATTTCTCAAAAGAGAAGTCTGTGCTAGAGTGAAAGATTTAGGACTCACCAGCAATAAGGTGATAGTTATTATACTAAAAGTATATTAAATTTCCCAATCAGAGTATGTAGACTAAGTCCAGACAGCTGAGAAAGATCCTCACTGACATTTAGGAGACGGGCAAAGGAAGCTTACCTAGGGAAGGCAGGAGAGGAAAAACAGTCAGAAGCAGGGCCACTCTGGTCCACACGGTACCTTGTGTGAATAAAAACAAAAAAAAAAAAGCCTCCCCTTCAAGATACTATTCCATCTGTCAGAAACTTGTCATAATACATGGATTTTGTTAGATCAGAACATGTTACTGCCACCTGCTGGAAAATATCATAATAGATGACACCACTCTTGTTTTGGGTACCTCTTTCCCTAGATGTGTGACTTGAGCAGATTATAACCTGTACAACTCCATGTGGCTGCCAGAAGCACCCAGTGATGATTGAAAGCCATAAAAGTCCAGGATGTGGGCATTTTCAAAGCAGCAGAGAGTTTAGAGAAAATAAGCAACAGAATTATACATATCCTTATTCTTAAGGATTTGAGTAATAATAAAAATAACAGCAATGACAAGAATAGCTAGAAAGCCTTGAACATGTTACATTTTAAGCATTTCATGTATATTACTCTTGCAAGCCTAATCTCAATTTATGAGAAGGTAAATTTACCTGCATTTTAGAGATTATGAATCTGTGATTCATAGGAAGGAGGACAGGGAACAGATAAAGAAGATGAGGGTGATATATAGATGTGTGGTGAGATGAATGGCAAAGAGATTATAGCTTTGAGCCTTCATGATCTCTCCCATCTCTGCAGAGAATTCACAATGGGATGTGTGAGGAGAGACAGATGGTTGTTTTCCCAGAAGATGCAATTTGGATTCAGAAGGCCAAATCCACTGTCCAGTTCTTTCATAAAGAATAATGTTCTCCTTGCTAACTCTAAATATCCCTTAGCCTCGGCTTCCTCATCACAGAAATGGAGACACCTCGCTATCTACCCTATTTTCACAGTACTTTTTCAAAGACTGTCACAAAGCAGCAACGGTTTTCCCCCTCTGCACATGTTATCTTCCCCTCCCTTGTCAATTTTGCCAAGACAAGTAAGGTCTATGTCTCTGCTTCTTTGAGTCAGGGCATACCTACTGGATATGGCAGGTGTGCTTACAACAGCGAACACCATGGAGCAAAAGGCCCTTGTGAATGAGATGGGGGAGAGAAGGGGAAAGGAGAAGGAGATCGCAAGCAGCGTGGGTGCTCAGAAATGCAACTGAAGAGTCTATACAGTTTCCGGCCAAGTCTCCCCGAATGGTTTCTTTCAGAAAGCATCCCTATGCTTTGGGATGTCCAAGCCACTTGGACAGATCATTTGTACATGCTCCATTCTACAACCAGGCTGCATTTCCCAGGCCACAGGAGAATCAGCAGCTTGCAGTGTGTATGAGCCATCTTGGCTGTTGAGTGCTGTGGAATCTTCAGACACCTATAGCCTCAGACCATGTGTATAACCTCAGACCATGTGACATGAAAAATTCATGAAAGAGTCTGAGTAAGATCTGTTCAGTTGAATCAAACCAACCCACAGAACCATGACAGATAAAAATAAATCATATGAAGCCACCAGATTTGGGGACTGGCTTGTTATGCAGTAATAAACAACCAGAAAATGTATCTTCACCCACTGTTTCTCCTATTGTTCAGCTTCTGTGGCCTTCATTTTTTTACTCAAAAATAAGAAAGCTGGAGAAGAGAAACACTCCTTGAAGAAATCTTAAGGGCCAGGATTTCCTGAATATTATGTTATGCCATATGTTTTGCTCTACATGCATATTTTTATTTAATACTTTAATACTCTGAGGTAGCTATTTTTATTTTTTTAATATTTAAAGTTAAAATAATACATTTTTCATTGTTGCTGTTGTTTATTTCTTTTTTGGTCATGCCATTGGCATGCAGAAACTTAGTTCCAATTAGACCAAAGATGGAAACTGTGTCCCCTGCAGTGGAAGTATAAAGTCTTAATCACTGGATCACCAGGGAATTTCCAGCAGTAACTTTTATTTTGTAGTAAAGAAAATAAAGTTAGAGAACTTAAGTAACTTAAGTGAGTTGCCCCATCCACATGGTAGAAAGTGCTAGATTTTCATCTCAAATGCTGGTGTCTTTGATTCTTAGCTGATATTTTTAATTGCTACATAAATCTGTCTTCCTAGTGTAACTTATTAATCAGTCCCCCAAACTGAAATAATATGGATTAGAATGGGATGACAGGCAAAATATCAAGTCCTTTACAGCTATAAATGGGTCTCATTCCTCCTTACGCCTTTGGTAGCATTATGCCTTATACACTGTAGGCATTTAACACATGTTGAGGTGAATTTTTAAAATCTCATGATGTTTTATATTCACATGGCATCCAGAAACAGACATAAAGAAAATAAGCAAATTCAATAGTTAGATGGGGAAAGCATGATGGACACTACTACAACATAATTTATACACTCTATTGCAAGCCATCACTCATGAAGGATCAAAAGAAACCATGGCTAACTCCCTCGTTTAACCACACTTGATTGATAATTTCAATGTTGGGTTTATCAGGTGAGTTAACTGAGCTGCATGATTTTCCAGTAACATCTCAGTAACTCTGCATCTAGAATCTTTCAATATGGCTCCACTAAATTCCATCTGCCCATGCTTGGCCATGTCTCTGGCTGTTCCCAAAGGTATTTCCTAAATCATCTCTGTACTTTCTGCTTCTTCACCTGTGTTCATACATGTTTCTCTAAAGAACACTCTCCCCCATGTCCCTACTTGCCATATTTACTATCGCAATTTCAACCGTCTTTTCACATGAAGGTTAAATGGCTCTTGCTTCAGGAAGCTTTCCCCTAAGACCATAGAGAGAAGCAATCCCTCTCACATCAGAACTCCTCCAGTAATTGCATCCTCCTTGATGCCTTTCATTCTGCTTTGCACTCTATTCATTTTTGATTCATCTTGTTTTCCCCATTACACCATCTGCTCATTAAGGATATGCTTTTTTCACCTTTAGAGCCCACATAGCATCTAACACACTGCTTTCCTTGAACATTGCAGATGCTTACTAAATGTTTGTTGAATGGATTCAAATAATTTTTGAATTTTATATTCAAATAAAAATTCAGAACTAAATATAATCTAGAAATGTCCAAAGAAGGTAAAGATGTGAGAGAGAGTGAAAGGAGCAGATATTAAGAAAAACAAGCTAACTCCTTTGGGAAGAGAAGAAAAAACAAAATTTATACCCTACACGTGACAACCCAAAACTTTACTGCCAACACTTTAAAATTACTCCTTTAGATACAACTCAGTGGTCTAATGCAAAATGGTTTTTTCACAATTTAAAACAATTCTAAACTTAAAAAAATCCATGACATATGAGAGAAACAATTGGGGTACTAAAATTATTGTTTATAAGCAAGAATATATGCATTTTTGCTAAAGTGCTATAAAATAATTTCCTTTTAAAAAATGGATCATAAGTTATCATGGTATTTCTATTCATCCTTCCAGAATGAGTTTAAATACTAAACAACAAAATAGAAGCTACCACTTCCCAGGGAAAAAAATGCATCAATAATTTTTATAATTTTCAATTTGCTGTTATAAATCCTTATTGACTGTATGGCCATAAAATCAACATCATCCTAGTCACTCCTGTAGGTACTTTTATCCCGAGTAGTCCCTATAGTCCCCTGTTCTAGTACACTACATACAGATACCACACCCAGCCATGTTCATGAATTCATTTCACTTACTACTGAACTGCGCTGAACTGTGTGACTCTCCCCGCTCCCCAATTCATACACTGGAGCCTTAATGCCCTGTAGCTCAGAATGTGACTGTATTTGGAGATAAGGTCTTCAAAGAAGTGATTAAGTTAAAATGAGGCCTTTAGGGTAGGTCTTATCCAGTCGGACTGGCATCCTTATAAGAAGAAGAAGTCTGGGCTCACTAATAGACACCAGGCGTGCACACGCAGAGGAATGACCGTGTGCAGAGGCAGCAAGTGGGTGGCCGTCTGCAGGCCAAGGAGAGAGAGAGGACTCGGAGATAACCAACCCTGCAGTGAGTGGAGCTTGGAAGTCCGCCTCCAGGATTGTGAGAAGATAAATTTCTGTTGTTTAAGCTAGGGATCCTCAACCTCTGGGATCCATTGCCTGATGATTTGAGGTAGACCGGATGTAATAATAATAGAAATAAGGTGCACAATAGATATAATGTGCTTGAATCATCCCCACACCATCCCCTCCTCACTCAATTTGTAGAAAAATTGTCTTTCATGAATCTGGTCCCTGGTGCCAAAAATGGCTGGGGACTGCTGGTTGAAGCTACCCAGTCTGTGTTACTGTAGTCCTGGCAAACTAATATAGTATACTTAGAGTAATAGGGATATAATTGATTATTGCATGCTAAGTCACTTCAGTCATGTCTAATTCTTTGCGACCCTAAGAACTGTGGCTCACCAGCCTCCTCTGTCCATGGGATTCTGCAGGCAAGAATACTGGAGTGGGTTGTCACGCCCTCCTCCGGGGGATCTTCCTGACCCAGGGATCAAACCCAGGTCTCTTGTGTCTCCTGCACTGGCAGGTGGGTTCTTTACAACTAGCACCACCTGGGAAGCTCCATGTCTCTATAGCTAGACATAAAATTCCTTACTACCACTAATGTGGTCTCTCAGTCACACTTACTGGATGCATTTAACAGGATAACTATCAAAGTAGTTGTAAGGCTCACATGTGATATAATGTATGCAGACCCTCTCTTCTGAGACAAAGCCACAGGCAAAAGTTTTCCTAGCTATTTTATAACCTCCTGACCAAACTGAGATTCATTCTTGAAATTCTGACTTTTGCAAATATGTTTCCTCTGTGGCTTCCTGGTGGCTTAGACGGTAAAGCGTCTGCCTGCAATGCGGGAGACCCGGGTTCGATTCCTGGGTCGGGAAGATCCCCTGGAGAAGGAAATGGCAATCCACTCCAGCACTCTTGCCTGGAAAATCCCACGGACGGAGGAGCCTGATAGGCTACAGTCCATGGGGTCGCGAAGAGTCGGACACGACTGAGCGACTTCACTTTCCTCTGTGACTCTGCCTGCATTCTAGTCAATGTCATTAAATTCTGGCAGATTTTTAGGTCCTCATTTAGGTTGAAATGAATGTAACCGTTACCCAGTTCTTGACAAGCCAGCACAACTGAAGGCACAAAGTCCCATAGAATTCTCTGGCAGAAAGATCTAAAGCAAAAAACTATAATTGCACAAACAGCATTGACCCTCAAGATCATTCTCCCTGTGTTTTATTTTACATAGTGTTTATTTTCTTTAATTCTAGGTTTACCACTGAAGGCCATTCTTCACCTTGATTTTAGTTCTAGAATGATATGAAGACATCTTGAATTTTATCTCCAAGCCTGTGATGTATACTAAAATTCTCCCCAAATTTTCTTCTTCAGGATTCCTGAAATAGATGCTGTGGCCCTCAGGAATAAGGGTCTGTTTCTTCTATCTTTCATCTTTTCCTTTTAGTGTTCTCTACAGGTTAGGGTTGGAGAAGGCATTCAGTAAGAAATGTTCTCAAAATAAAAGGCAGTCTCTAGGATTTCTGTAGATTACCTAATGTAATGCACCTACCAATCTTCACTATATTATCAAAAAAATTAATGTGTTAATTCAAAAAGAGGCTTTTTGCTCATAAATGCAACTAGTGGGCAGTCACATAGCTGCAGGATTCAGCAGAGCTCAGCCACTGGGAACTTGGGTCTCCATGCAGCCACAGGCAGGTACTTTTCAGATGGTACTCTCTGGTGCCTGTGCTTGGCCAGAGAGGCTGGTGAGCCTGGACGGCTAAGTCAACACTGTTACAGTCTAGTCAGCACTGTCACCTATACTTCTGCAGCCTGGCATGTTGCAGTCCATGGGGTCGCAGAGAGTTGGACACGACTGGGTGACTGAACAACAACAAGCTTCTGGGGCTGGAAACAATGTCACTAGTAACTGTGGGTAGACCTTCAACCTTTCTCATGTCTGTTATGTTATTTCTCTGCAGAGTGAGTCCACTCCTCCTCTCCTCTACTAGAACACACTAATTCCCTTCTCCAGGGGATCTTCCCAACCCAGGAATCGAACCCAGGTCTCCTGGATTGCAGGCAGATTCTTTACCATCTGAATCCCCAGGGAAGCCCAGACCTTCAACCTTTCTCATGCCTGCTTTGTCATTTCTCTGGAGAATGAGTATGCTCCTCCTTGCCTCTCCTGCGGCTGCTGCTGCTGCTGCTAAGTCACTTCAGTTGTGTCAGACTCTGTGCGACTCCATAGATGGCAGCCCCCCAGGCTCCCCCGTCCCTGGGATTCTCCAGGCAAGAAAACTGGAGTGGGTTGCCATTTCCTTCTCGAATGCATGCAAGTGAAAAGTGAAAGTGAAGTCACAGTCGTGTCCGACTCCTAGCGACCCCATGGACTGCAGCCTACCAGGCTAGTCCATCCATGGGATTTGCCAGGCGAGAGTACTGGAATGGGGTGCCATTGCCTTCTCCCCTCGCCTCTCCTAGAACACACAAATGGGTATAAAAGAACTCAGCATATATTCACCTTCTTGGTGTGGAATCTTGTATTGTGCCCCATACAGAGAGTTAGATCTTGTCATCCCTGTTTTCTAAGTGGGAGAAATTAAGTATAATTATAATCCTGGTTCATAACCCCATTTTTGGTTGAGTCCAAAATGAATACTCCTATGTCCCAACTTTTTACTTTATTTTATTTTTTGCCCCAACTTTTTAAAGAAAATATTCAGTGTGCCATTATTTAATATTCTTAGAAGAAATATTCTTCAGGGAGGGGAAAAGATGATTCAGGTCTTGAATGCACATTTCCTTATTTCTTTAGTTTAACATATCTCATTTAGAAGCTGGACATGTACATGACTATTTTGCTGTTTGCTACTGACTGAACAGAAAGAATATCGTGAAATTGAAAGAAGTATGTTTCAAAGTCCACTGAAGTTCCCCATGTACAAAAATAAACCATGTCGTTATCTGAGCTTTGAGTGGCAGCGCGTATCATTATGTTCCTTTGTTTCTCACTTCCTTCGAGACCACGCTCATCTGACTTGCTGTGTGCCTAAGAGAGCCCGTGGCATTTTATGCTCCGGGAGAACTGAACACAAATTCCCAAAGATGCAGAATTTAGTGCTATGTACCCTTATTTTCATGCTGGTATCCCATTTAGGCAGTTAATTTTCCATAAAAAGCAGAAATACCGCCTTCTTTCTCTTCTCAGTCAAGAATAACAGCCTGCAGCTTGCCCCCAGTTGCTCTCATTTTGCTTAAATGGACCCCTGAAGTATTTTATGATTATCTTTATTAGTTGGAGACTATATCCAGGCTTGAAATAATTCTAATGAAAAGAAAACTTCTATTAAAATATTCTAACTAGTTTCAATTGGCCATATTACTGCAATGGAAAATTCCCTAATGGCCAAACCCTTTAAAGCTAATCTGCTTTAACATGTTTTAAAACTGATGTGCCTTTTGAGATTTAGGTGTTAGCATGCACAGTGTTTTCTTTTCCTAGTCTTATATTCACTCATTATTTCATTTTCCCTTAACTTTTTGAAAATGAGATAACCTAATGCTATTCCCTAGAGCTGCATGCTGAGTTAAGAGCAAATTTCTGTACTCAAACTATCATTCTAAAAAATGCATAAGAATAAAGTGGAAAAATGTGTAATTGTGTGGATGATGACCTAACAATGCTCCGAGTGAATCATGTATGTTTCCCAAGGAGTACAAAGTTCTTGACAGCTACAACAATTCACATGATTGTGTTGAGTTGGGGTGACAAGGTGGAAAATGGCCCAAAGCTAGTCACACCTGGGTTTAAATTTCAACTTCATTACTTTCTGGCTTAGTGAACTTGAGAAAATTAGTTCACCTCCATGAGCTCCCATTTCTTCCTCTGTGAAATTATGATACTATTGCTCATTTTGTGGTGAATATGAAATATGGCATTGGATAGAACAGGCATTCAACACCTGATAGCTACTCCATAGGTAATTCAATACACAGTTTTAACAGTCATCAATGAAATGCTAAGGAAACCGAGTTTTCAAAGTCAAAGAAACACTTCAGAGAAGATTTCTTGGGGAGTGTATTTGATTTCTGGCTGCAAATTTTCTTCTAGACACTAAATTGAATATTCAGAAAAATATATGGTCCTCATAAGGTATAAATATTTATATCCATGAGCTAATTATGTCCCATTGAAATTTTGTTAAGAAGACAGCCTGAGATACATGCTCTTGTGAAGCTTCTGACTATCCATGTTTTATGAAAGAATCTTCTAATTATCAAAAGAGGTGAGCTTTTATCTTTTTCATCCCTTATGAGGTACAGGAACTTGATATATCATAAACTACCTATAACTCTTACTTTACCATAAATGGAAGGCAATGATAGCTCAGACTTGCTGTACTGATGATTAGAATAAGTACTGAAAATAATGCTTACAAAATACCTTCAATGCTTCAGAGGCACCGTGCTCTCATTCAAAGTTCGAATTGTTCAGAAGCAAAAGGTAGAAACACTGAGACTTGTGAAGGTATAACACACCCTGACACCATTATGTGCAATTCTTAGGGAATAAAACACTCAACACCATGGAGGAACAGATGGCAAAGAAAGCTTGTTCAAGTCTGTGCCTCCTTGGAGACTGCTCTCTGCTAGAAATAATACTGTGGAGCTCTAGGAAGCCAGACACGGCCCCAGAGAGAGGAAGTTCATGAAGTGCAGAAAGGACCTCATCTTTTCTAAAGCTTTTCCTGGGAGAGTTCTCATTTCTGCATTTCTGGACTATAGATGGTCAAAAAAGTGTTAAGGGAAATCAGTCCCACTGTGACTGAGATAAATCCTTTCAAAGACTTAGGGAAAAGTAGAAAGTGTACAAGTACTCTAAGATTTCTTATCTCTTAGAAACTCATTTTGTAAATCCCCATGAACAACACAACTATTTTAAATATAGTAGCACAGAAGGGGAGGCTCTAAGTGGATTATCCATATAACATTTTTACGATGCTGAAAGGGAAGAGAGAGCTCTTATAGGCCAATTAGATGAGCACTTTGCATGCGTGACAGACTGATGTTTAACATTTGCAGCAATGAAGGAGAGAAGCAGAAACAAAATTGTCCTATAAATAAACTGCTGAACTTTAGCATGTGCCATATTAAGAAATTTTCAATCTTAACTCACAAACTGTGTGGTTTGAATTATAATTATTTCTGTAGTCTTTGGAACAATTGTGGGCATCATAAGTAAATTATATTTATTCATTCAGCAAATATTATTAAGCACCTATCAAATGCCAAAAACGTTATCAAACACTGAAATTTTAAAAACACAAACAGTCAAGAGCCTGTCTTTAAGAGCTCCCAGTCTGGCAGAAGTAACTGTAGGCTGGTGCAATGGTGCTCAGAGGTAGTGAGTCCTGAGATGCTACCCAAGTGCTGAACTTTCCAAGTGAATTACACATATTGCCTCTTCGTCTTGTTCCTGGTGATCCCTACAGTATTTTATTCTTGTTCTGCATATCAAAGCATTATCTTAATTAAAAAGGGGGTGCAAGTCCAACCAGGGCAGTATACAATGAGGAGTTTGTTAAGGAGAATGCGTCATTCCTATTATGGAGAACACCTAAGTTAAATTAAAGAGGGTGAATGTAACAACTAAAATTCCATAGAGACCATTAATTTTACTTTAAAATATTGTTTCTGTCAATGAACACAAGGAAACTACAAAGAGTGATGAATCCATTCAGCACGATTAAAACGTTATTCCATTTCAAAGAAACTGTATCTGCTTTCTCACTAAATTGTCAGAACCAGGTAAATGAAACAGGCATATCTTTTTCCTCTAAATTTATGATTTTGCATCTCCAGTTCACCCTTGCTTCTTTTCTATAGACCAAGTGGTATCCTCCTTTTTCTAGGGTTAATTCTCTCACTTGTGCCCCTATTATTATACCTTCTGCTACAGTTCTCACCTCTGGATGCTGTTGGGGCCCCACTCTGCTTTAATTAAATTAGGTTCTCTCCGACTAGAGCTAGGACTTAAGTATTCTAAGATATTTTGCAGGAGATTTCAGTGTTCAGCCAGGATGAGAACACTTTCTTACCATCTTTGAGATCTTACTCAACAGTTATCCAGTGTCTCTAACGTACCATGTCAGAAAAATTATCTAAAATTTGAAAAAAAGGCCAAAAAAGTGATGGTACATTTCAATACCACGTTGGAGCTACGTGCATATTGTCTTGAGGAATGTACTTAATCCACATCATATCTTTACTACTGATTAGAAGTCAGAATTGGAGACTTAGAGAAGACACATTTTAATCTGCAAATTTTTGTCCAATAGAGATGCAAATAATTTCTGACTGGTACAACCGATAACTTCAGTGACTTATGGCCTGTTGGACATGAACATGTTTTATGTCTAATCCAGTAATCCTATCATAGCATATCTTTGTTAGATTGCCTTTAACAATCTCAGCTTCTCAGCTGCTATAGGAACAGGTCATAGTATCACACTGCTTCCTTCATTAATTAATGTTACATAAAATCTTTGACTTTATATTGCCGTTTGTTAAGATATTTTACCTTTTTGAAAATTATATTTTAAACACTTTCAATTTCTCCCCAGTTATTAGATTCCTCCTAAAAGATGTTAATGTTTATCTAATGTTAAAATTTTAAAAAGAAAAATTCTCCTGGTTCCCTTTCAAGAAGTCCTTATCTTCCTTCTCCTTTTTCAAAAACCTGGAAAGAATTGTTCACTGCTACTACTGCCATTCTATTACTTCTCACTTGCTCCTCAACTCACCCCAATGCAGATTCATGCTTCCACTGATTCACTGCATTGATTTTATAATGTGGTCAAGCTCATCCATATCCTCTTTGCTGCTGAAATCAATGGACATGTCTCAGTCTTTAACTCACTTAACACTCTAGCCTCGTTTGTCCCCTTGAAATCATCTCCTTCCCTGGGCTTCTACAACATTATATTCTCTTGATTTTCCTCTTGTTTCTCTGGCCACCCTTTTTATAAATTGCTTTCTTTTTCAATTGTAGTCCTCTTCTCTCATTCTCTCTCATTTATGTACATAAGTGCTCATAACAGCTTTACTTATAATAGCCCCAAGCTGCAATTGACACATGCCCTTCAGTGGGTGAGTCAATAAACTGATGCATCCATGTCATGGAATACTTTTCAGCAATATAAAACCAAATTATTTACACATATTCTCAACTACTTGGATGAATCATCAGAAAATTAGGGTGGATGAAAAAAGCCAGTTCTAGAAGGTTACAAACTATATGATTCCATGTATAAAATATCCTTGACATGACAAAATTACAGAAATGGAGAACAGATCAGTGGTAGCCAAGATCTGAGGAAGTGGTGGGGTTGGAAGAGAAGTGGATGTTACTCCAAATTGGAATAGAAAGGGTCTATGTAGTGATGGAAATATTCACTGTGGATATCCTGGTTGTGATACTGTGAGAGTTTTACAAGATGTTACAAGTTTTACAAGATGAAATTGGGTAAAGGGTGTAGAGGATCTCTATTATTTCTTACAACTTTGTGTAAGCCTATGTGAAAAAATGAAAGTGTTAGTTGCTCAGTTGTGTCCGACCCTTTGAGACCCTATGGACTGTAGCCCACTAGGTTCCTCTGTCCATGGGATCCTCCAGGCAAGAATACTAGAGTGAGTAGCCATTCCCTTCTACAGGGGATTTTTCTGACCAAGGGAACGAACCCAGATCACCTGCACTGCAGACAAATTCTTTACTGTCTAAGCCACCAGGGAAGCTCCAAGAACACCAGAGTGGATAGCCATTCGCTTCTTTGGGGGTTCTTCCTGACCCAGTGATTGAACCTGGGTCTCCTGCATTGCAGATGAATTCTTTACCATCTGAACCACCAGGGAAGCTTGGCTAAGACTGTAACTATCTCAAAATAAAACTTGATTAAAAAACTAATTTAGTTATGTAGTAATTAGTTATTAATCATAAGTAGATTTTGCTATTCAAATATATCAATTCAACACAATTCATAGATTGGTTTAGCAGAAAAATTGTGTTGAGTAAAAAATTTTACTTTTAGTAAACACTTATATTGGATGATTTCATCATCTGGACTAGTAATTTGAATGAGCTAACAGGTATGTGCAGAATAAGGATAACTGAATGTTATTATATACTGATATTGTGAGTGATCAAGAAAGCAAATTGAAAGTAGCTTTGATGACATAAATCCATCATAACTATGTCTGTGGGTCAACTGATTTGAATCATAAATACATCTAATGCTACTAACGATGGCAAAAACTCAATTTCATATGGGAAGAAATAAATTAAGCAACACTAAAATAAAGCTATGAGAATACAATATTTACCAAGAGGTTACTAATTTGGCAACTACAACCATTAAGAATGAAGAAAGGCACATATAAACAAGTAAATATCTCTAAGAAGCCAATAAATGTCACTAAATTCACACAATAAAGCACAAGCATTTGGTTCAGGTCATTACTTTACTCATTTAATTTTACCTCAAAAAAAATTTAAATAGCTTGGTTATTTGATATGTTAGAAGTAGAAAAATAGAATCTGTGAGAGTATCTAAATATAAATTGAGAATATTCTGCAAGGATAATGATTATTTTGGGGAGAGGAATCCAATTAATATGTTGGGTTGGTAAAAGTGGGAAGGGGAATTTTTAATTTTTATTCTATATGCATTGATATTTTTGAATATTTTACCAGTATGCATTTCTTTATTTACTAATTTTATAAGGAATAAAATGGAAAATAAAAATTGGACATGAAAAAAAACACAGATAAATTCTGTTATAAGAAGTAAGAAAATTATTCCAATTAAGTAAAGATATATAAATCCTTCATGAGAAAAGCCAAGAGAATAAAAGACAGTAATTTCTTTTTAAGGAGAATTAATCACCAAGGAATGTCAGCTCCTATCAGCTGGTGTGCTGGTAGCTTAGTTTCTGTTCTCATATAAAACCCAAGTGAACACTTTGTAAGAGAAATTTCTAAAGGAGTCCTAACAAAAACTATAATGTGCAAGGCATCACTGAGGAAGTCAGCTGACTTTTTTTTTTTCCAACAGTAGGGAATATAGATTAGGGTAGAAAAAACAATCACTGTTTCTGGTAATAATGCAATAACTTAATAGAGTTTTGTGATAAGAGAAGCTACATTTAAAATTAGCTGCAGTTTGGCCTTGGCACTTCATTACTTTTTCTTTTCTTTTTTTAAAATAACGTGAAGTCATAAGAATGAGTTTTTACAAACCTGGGCAAGGATATAACCAGCGCTTGACTCCATTTAGCTAACGTGTTTTCTGATGAATGGATTTCTATATTTCCTTAGGTATAACTGTTTTATAAGGTTTCTGTAGAATCCAAAACATAAAGAGTAATCTGTTTTTCTACTCTGTAATAACATCTGGTCAAATAACAGCTTTCCTGTAACCTAGAGCATTGCTATAATATTGGCTAAGTCTGTTGCTGACTTTGGGGAACAAATTCCTGGAAGCAGAGGTGCCTTCCCAAACCTCAAGATTTGTTAGAAAAGCCTGTTTGGGTAAGAAATAAAGAAAGATCTTACCGTGCAAACCCAGAAGACACCAATCTCAAAGAGCAACAACAAAGAGAAAAAAAGAGAGAGAGGAAAAAAAAGAACACACTAGAAGCCAGTTTTACTGTGATAGAACATTATCTTTTTCAAGTATCATAGCTGATGATTTTCAATTTGGAAAAGAAAAAAAGCCAATGCTCCATGAATGTCCCAAAATAGGACACAATTCTTTCTTTGAAATTATTAATCTGGTAGATCACAGTAGGCCAATTCCAAAGCGTTTTTAGTCTTTGTTATTTACAGCAATTAATCTTTTATCTGACAGGCCAGTTATAGAAAGAGGATATTGTAATAAAATAGCCCAAGAGATAAAGAAGAAGACCTGAATCTCAAAGGAAAATTTTTTTTCATTTGGAAACCAAATAGAAGTAGAACAAAAAATTTGCTGCCAACAAAGTCTGCTGTATCCTGGAGAGAAATAGGAAACAGTGAATACTTGTGAGACACAGAACTGATAAGACCACATTCTGGTGCAGAGGAGAGCAATGAAACCCGCACTGGTGGTCTCTTCAGTTTTCTGATCTTTCTAAAGATAGTACTTTTATGGAGATTAAAGGATAGCATATCTTACCATTTTTATTCTGTCAAAAAACAATGGTATTGTCACCATTTTAATGTTAGATTTACAATGAAACTCTTCCTAGCAATAAATCTAGGTTAATGATACAGTAAATGCAGTTTTCACACAGCCTGTTTTCAAGCTTTATACATAATTCTTGGTTGTCATGACATTAATTGCTTCTTTACAATGTTTATTTGTATGTTGTTTATATGAATGCCAATATGCATACTTTTGCAGTTATTTTTCACAGAAAATGGTTCATAAATGGCTATGTTAATGTAATATAAAGATGGCTATTGAGAATGGCTGAGCTAGTCCTAAAGGAAATCAATCCTGAATATTCATTGGAAAGACATGCTAAAGCTGAAGCTCCAATACTTTGGCCACCTGATGCGAAGAGCTGACTCACTGGAAAAGACCCTGATGCTGGGAAAGATTGAGGGTAGGAGGAGAAGGGGACATCAGAGAATGAGATGGTTGGATGGCATCATTGACTTAATGGACATGAGTTTGAGCAAACTCTGGGAGATAGTAAAGGACAGGGAAGCCTGGTATGCTGCCATCTATAGGTCACAAGGAGATGGACATGACTGAGAAACTGAAAAATTGAGAGTGGCTAAGAAAGGCAATGCCAAAGAATGCTCAAACTACTGCACAATTGCACTCATCTCAACACGCTAGTAAAGTAATGCTCAAAATTCTCTAAGCCAGGCTTCAGCAATATGTGAACCGTGAACTTCCAGATGTTCAAGCTGGTTTTAGAAAAGGCAGAGGAACCAGACACCAAATTGCCAACATCCGCTGGATCATGGAAAAAGCAAGAGAGTTCCAGAAAAACATCTATTTCTGCTTTATTGACTATGCCAAAGCCTTTGACTGTGTGGATCACAGTAAACTGTGGAAAATTCTGAAAGACATGGGAATCCCAGACCACCTGACCTGCCTCTTGAGAAATTTGTATGCAGGTCAGGAAGCAACAGTTAGAACTGGACATGGAACAACAGACTGGTTCCAAATAGGAAAAGGAGTATGTCAAGGCTAAATACTGTCACCCTGCTTATTTAACTTCTATGCAGAGGACATCATGAGAAACACTGGGCTGGAAGAAGCACAAGCTGGAATCAAGATTGCCAGGAGTAACATCAATAAGCTCAGATATGCAGATGACAAAACCTTATGGCAGAAAGTGAAGAGGAACTCAAAAGCCTCTTGATGAAAGTGAAAGTGGAGAGTGAAAAAGTTGGCTTAAAGCTCAACATTCAGAAAACGAAGATCATGGCATCTGGTCCCATCACCTCATGGGAAATAGATGGGGAAACAGTGTCAGACTTTATTTTTTGGGGCTCCAAAATCACTGCAGATGGTGACTGCAGCCATGAAATTAAAAGACGCTTACTCCTTGGAAGAAAAGTTATGACCCACATAGACAGCATATTGAAAAGCAAAGACATTACTTTGCCAACAAAGGTCCGTCTAGTCAAGGCTATGGTTTTTCCAGTGGTCGTGTATGGATGTGAGTGTTGGACTGTGAAGAAAGCTGAGCACCGAAGAATGGATGCTTTTGAACTGTGGTGTTGGAGAAGACTTGAGAGTCCCTTGGACTGCAAGGAGATCCAACCAGTCCATTCTGAAGGGGATCAGCCCTGGGATTTCTTTGGAAGGAATGATGCTAAAGCTGAAGCTCCAGTACTTTGGTCACCTCATGTGAAGAGTTGACTCATTGGAAAAGACTCTGATGCTGGGAGGGATTGGGGCAGGAGGAGAAGGGGACGACAGAGGATGAGATGGCTGGATGGCATCACTGACTCGATGGACGTGAGTCTGAGTGAACTCTGGGAGTTGGTGATGGACAGGGAGGCCTGGCGTGCTGCGATTCATGGGGTCGCAAAGAGTTGGACATGACTGAGTGACTGAACTGAAGCTTTAAAAGCTACCATACCAAAGGATTCCTTTTCTTTAGGATTTTGATTATTTCATCCTAGTATTGATAGTTTTCAACGCCCCTCCAGGTCTCTGATTTGGACACCTGTTTCCACAATCTCTAGATTTCTTCCTATTAATTGGTGTCCTAGCTAATCTAAATCAAGCTGTTATTATCAGGATTCAATAGTTCTGTACGGGTAACCACTTACTGTAGGGGTAACCTACATGGGCAACTAAACCCTTCAGTGGAGACCTCTAATCTGCACTAAGGCCACCTGGACACAGAGTAGAAATTCATCTTGGCTGGATAACTGTTCATTTTTAATTTTCAGAAATGTCAATACCACCTATTCTACTCATTGTGTCCTGGAAGCACACTGACCACCCTACTCTCCACCTTCTTCCCCAACAACAAATCCAGTTTAATAGGCAGAACATTAAGGAGATTTCATAAATAGTTCTTAGATAAATGAATGAATAAATGCATTATAACTGTTGTTATAATGCATTATAAATGCAGTATACACTTGTTTGGAGAAATCTTGAATTGCGTCATTTTATTTTTAAAAATTGAAACTACCTGAAGCATTTCATAAAAATTTTGAATGGTACACAAGAGTGTATGAGTTAAAAAGTAAGTTTCCCTTCCACCAGGGAACTCAGAAACTGCTCTCTTCTGTATCTTTCCACTTACAATCAATGGAAAACAAAGTATGTATGTACATATCCAGACACTTTCACCATTTTTCACAAATAAGATTATATTCTAAACACACCCCTACACCTTAATTTTTATTTAGTAATAAACCTTATGGATTATTTATAGCATTACATATAGATCTTCATTCTTTTTCATAACTAGATAGTATTCCAATGTATGAAGTATATTATTAATATTTTTAAATTATACTTGTGGATTTAGAATACAGGGAATGTAAGGTAAACCATAGTTTTGCAAGATTATAAACTCAAAGGGTTCAATAGATTTTTTCTTAATGACCTTGAGCATCTGGGTAAAGATATTAAGAGAAAAAGAATAAACAACAATTGCAAAAACAAACAAAAAGTAGAACAAAGGATCCTTTTATACTTGAACCTCTGAGAAATAAACATCTGCTTTATCTTTTCCATAACTTATTTTTCTGGTAAGAAATGAGATGAATTAAAACATGACTTTATTCAGAGCTTGGGAGCAGGGAATTAATAATGATGGAAGGAGGAAAGCTAGAGATAGAGGACTGAAGATCAAAGTAGCATGCACAGACCTGACAAGAAGCAGGTCTTTGATTTCATGTCAACCACTATTTCCTGAGTGATTACTGCAGTCAAGATGCTTACTCCCTTTTAATCTGCAAAGACAAATGACAATTCAGCACAACATATGTTCAGTCCCAGGTGAGTGATTATAGATTGTAATTGCTAAAAGAGTCTGCTGAAAATATTAACACTGCATGTAGCTTCCTTCTAGGCCAAAGGGAAGTACTGTTGTTTTTAATGGTCTGCTGCTATGGGGGAGAGTTTGGTGCTGCTAAATGAGAGATTGTCTCCTCAGAATAATAATCTAGATAGGCCAATATGTCACATGTGATTCAATAATTTCCATGCAATTTTTATATTATTTACTATTCATATAAACCCTGAGTTTTAGGTGTTTTATGTACTCTGATAAAATCAAATATTTGAAATAATTCTAAAGAAATAAATATTACTCAAACAACTGATTATTAATTAACCATCTTAGCCACAAACAGAAATCCTTGTACAATATTTCATAAATATTATATGTATGTCTGTGAACACTAGTATCATGTCTGATTTTGCATTTTTTTCTTCTACTTCATATGATACAGTGGGGAAAATATAATTTGGGGGATCAGATCAGCCGGTGCTCATATTTCAATTCAACTATTCAGCTACTAGTTGAGTCATTTCTGTGAAGGCTTTTGTGGTCCCAGTTTTTGGTGGTATTGTGGGGAGTAAATGAGGTAAACTGTGTAAGAGGTTTATTGAGCTAAAAATATAAAACAAAAATATGCATTGATATATATTTGTCAAATAATATACTTCATATTCTACTGTATTAAGTCATACATCTAATATTTATTAATATTTAATTTATTAATTTTATATTAACTAATATAACTATAATGTTATATTATTATTCCCAAAACCTTAAATTAAAAATTTCTGGCACAAATTAAAGTTGGAATAGTAAAGCAGAGGAAAAGAAACAATTTTTACTTTTACAATTATTTTACTATTTGCACAAGTATGTTTTGCTTTAACATCTATTGAAAAATAATGTTATTATAAGAAGTTAATAAAGTGTTTAATTCTGGTTGCTTTCTTAGACACTATATAAACCAGTAGATAAAAAATATATATGTGTATATATATACATTTTTAAAAATTCTGTTATAGTCTATTTACACTCCAGTTAAAGTTCTACCATTCTAGAGGCACTAGAGGTAAAGAACCTGCCTGCCAATGCAGGAGACTTAAGAGATGCAGGTTCAGTCCCTGGGTTGAAAGATCCCCTGGCAAAGGGCATGGCAACCCATTCCAGTATTCTTGCCTGAAGAATCCCATGGAGAGAGGAGCCTGGCAGGCTACAGTCCATAGGGTTGAAGAGAGTCAGACACAACTGAAGGGATTTAGCACACACACACACACATCCTTCAGTATTGTGTCTCCCTTTCTAGATCAGTACCTGGCTTGTTGTTTACTTAAATCTCTCTCTATAACTCATATATAATCATCATTTTCTATCACTAAGTATGCTTCTTCAAGTCAATTCCTGGATAACCACAGTGGAGCCATAGCACTTCATCATTAACTGTATAATCTGTACATGATATAAACAAGAAGTCAAGAAAGCTATTAAATATACTTGGTAATAGTTATTAGTCTCCAAGGCAAGACTATACAATGGGGAAAAGATAGTCTCTTCAGTAAGTAGTGTTGGCAGAACAGGATAACTACATGTAAAAGAATGAAATTAGAACACTTCCTAACACCATACACAAAGATAAACTCGAAATGGATTAAAAACTTGAGACCAGAAACTATAAAATGCTTAGAAGAAAACATAGGCAGAACACTGTCTAACACAAATCATAGCAAGATCCTCTATGACCCACCTCCTATAATAATGGAAATAAAAACAAAAGTAAACAAGTGGGACCTAAGTAAACTTAGAAGCTTTTGCACAGAAAAGGAAAATATAAACAAGGTGAAAAGATAACCCTCAGAATAGGATAAAATAATAGCAAATGAAAGAACTGGCAAAGGATTAATTTCCAAAATATACAAGCAGCTCATACAAGTCAATACCAGAAGAACAAACAGCCCAATCAAAAGGTGCAAAAAAGACCTAAAGAGACATTTCTCCAAAGAGGACATATGGATGGCTAATAAACACACGAAGAGATGCTCAACATCGCTCATTATTAGAGAAATGCAAATCAAAACTACAATGAGATAACACCTCATACTAATCAGGATGGCCATCATCAAAAAATCCACAAACAATAAGTGTTAGAGAGGATGTGGAGTAAAAGGAACCCTCTTGCACCGCTGGTAGGAATGTAAATTGATACAGCCACTATGGAAGACAGTATGGAGATTCCTTAAAAAACTAGGAATAAAACCACCATACGACCCAGCAATACCACCTCTGGGCATATACCCTGAAGAAACTAAAATTGAAAAAGACACATGTACCACAATATTCATTGCAGCACTATTCACAATGGCTAGGACATGGAAGCAACCTAGATGTCCAACTACAGATGAATGGAGAAAGAAGCTGTGGTACATATATACAATGGAAAACTACTCAGCCATAAAAAGGAACACATTTAAGTCAGTTCTAATGAGGTGGATGAACCTAGAGCCTAATACACAGAGTGACGTAAGTCAGAAAGAGAAAAACAAATAAGGTACATTAACCTATATATATGAAATCTAGAAAGATGGTACTGATGAACCTATTTGCAGGGCAGCAGTGGAGATGCAGACACAGAATACACTTATGGACAAGGACAGGGGAGAGGAAGGGGAGGGTGAGATGAATGGAGAAAGTAGCATGGAAGCATGTATACTAACAGATGTAAAACAGATAGCCTGTGGAAATTTTCTATATGACTCAGAACTCAAACTGGGAATCTGTAACAACCTAGATGGGTGGGAAAGGGTGATAGGGGAGGGAGGTTCAAGAGGAAAGGGGGCGTATCTGAAGATACCACTTGCAGATGGAGTGATTGAGAAAACTTATTTTTATTTAAATCTATAATATTAAACGGAGAAGGCAATGGCACCCCACTCCAGTACTCTTGCCTGGAAATCCCATGGACGGAGGAGCTTGGTAGGCTGCAGTCCATGGGGTTGCTGAGTCGGACATGACTGAGTGACTTCACTTTCACTTTTCACTTTCCTGCATTGGAGAAGGAAATGGCAACCCACTCCTGTATTCTTGCTTGGAGAATCCCAGGGACAGAGGAGCCTGGTGGGCTGCCGTCTATGGGGTCACACAGAGTTGGACACGACTGAAGTGACTTAGCAGCAGCAGCAGCAGCATGATATTAAAAAAAGTAAGCATCAAAATATTATGGGATATGAACTGTATAGTACTCAAAAGAAAGAATACAAAAGTTGAAATAATGAAATGACATGTAGAATAGGCTATGACAGAGGTGTACCAATCCAGAATTTATTACCAATAAGGGTAGACTAGGTAATTTGGTTTTATCTGCCAAACTATAACAATTATCTGAAAAGCTGAGAAGCAAAATCATTAATAATTGTATGAAGACACTGAAAAGCTTTAAAAGTAGTATCAATTTTTATATCTAAAATCCGGGAGAATAACAGAACCCCGAAAGGTGAGCCTCATCTTTGGGCTTCTTTTCTTCTAGAGTTAGCTGCTGATCCCATAAAATGTGACAGATTTTAAGAGGTAGAGCAGGGCTGTTGACAAACTATGGAGGCTAGAGTGACAAATAATTAGTTTGGAGGCTCTAAGGAGGGATTATCTAGTATATGTCCTAAGCTTTGAGACTCAACCCCAAGGTACTACAAACTAAAAGGAAGGATGAACTGACAATTGACTAGCACTAAAACGAAAGGAGAACCAGTGTTAAATGATCTCTGTTGGGATATAAGGATTTGGATGCCAAGTACTCATAGTAGCCTGCCAGATGTAATTATTAATTCCTACATATTTTCATATGCAATATTTAATTCAGAAGTAGTCAGGAACATAAGAATACAAACCCACAGGATCACAAAAGCAATAGACAATAAAAACAGAATGATCAGATACAGAATTAAAAGTATGATTTAATATGTTCAGGGAAATAAAAAGACAAATTTAAGAGTTTGAGGAGAGAAAAAGATATGTTTAAAAGAGCCTGCTGCTGCTTCTAAGTCGCTTCAGTCGTGTCTGACTGTGCGACCCCATAGACGGCAGCCCACCAGGCTCCCCGTCCCTGGGATTCTCCAGGCAGGAACACTGGAGTGGGTTGCCATTTCCTTCTCCAATACATGAAAGTGAAAAGTGAAAGTGAAGTCTCTCAGTCATGTCCGACTCCTAGCAACCCCATGGACTGCAGCCTACCAAGCTCCTCTGTTCATGGGATTTTCCAAGCAAGAGTACTGGAGTGGGGTGCCATAGCATTCTCCGTTAAAAGAGCCTAATGGAGAGTATATGGGAAGATGCCAGAAGAATAGGATGGGGAGACCACTTTCTCCCCCACAAATTCATCAAAAGAACATCTAAACACTGAGTAAATTCCACAAAACAACTGAATGCTGGCAGAGGACATCAGGCACCCAGAAAAGCAGCCCATTGTCTTCAAAAGGAGGTAGGAAAAAATATAAAAGACAAAAAGAGAGACAAAAGCGGTAGGGATGGAGCTCTGTCCAGGGAATAGAGTCTTAAAAAGAGAGAAGTTTCTAAACACCAGGAAAAACTCTCACTGCCGAGTCTGTGGTGAGCCTCAGAACCACAGAGGGCAACATAACTGGGAGGAAAAATAAATAAATAATTAAAACCCACAGATTACGTGCCCATCGGTAACTCCCCCAGCGGAGAAGCAGCGCCACTAGCAAGCGGGGCTGGGCAAGGAGGCGCAGGCTGCATTGCTTAGAGTAGGGACTGGCCCTGAATGCCCTAAGGGCAATCTGAGGGAACTAACTTGGGATAGCAAACCAGACTGTGGGATAGCTACATGCGAAAAGTCCTAACCTAAGACACCGCCAGGCCTGTGCACAGAACAAAGGACTGAGCAGAGCTAGCCAGCTGCAAACCATCCCCCTCCGGTGACAGGCAGCCAGAGCCTGAAGGGGGCAATCGCGGCCCCAGAGAGGCATTATCTACCAAACTGTAAGCAGGCTTTGTTGCTAAGACTTCTTGGGATTCTGGATGGTCAACATCCACCTGAGAAGATGCGCAGGTTGTACACCCAGAAAACTGAGCACCAGGGACGGGGGAGGCGATAAGATGCAGCGACCGTGCTCACCAAACACCTGATCACCTGAGCTGCTTGGACCTGGGAAGGGCACAAAGCGCAGGCCCAACCGAGTCTGCACCTCTGAAGACTACCTGAGTGCCTGAACCTGAGCGGCTTAGACCTGGGAGGTACATGCAGCCCAGGGCTGGCCTCAGATGGTTCCTGGAGGAGCAACCTAGAGCCTAAGCAGTGTAGACAGGGAAAGCACAGACCCCGTGAGTGGGGGCAAACCCAGTGTGGCTGAGACAGTGTGAGCACACACCGGTGTTATTTGTGTGCAGCGTCCCTCCCTCCCCACAGCAAGACTGAACAAGTGAGCCTAAAAAAGTGTCCACCACTGCCCCCTTGTGTCAGGGAGGAAGTTAGACACTGAAGAGACCAGCAAACAGAAGAAGCTAAAACAGAGGGACCCTCCTTGGAAGTGACAGGTGCAATAGATTAAAACCCTGTAGTTAGAACCGACTACATAGGAAGGTGCCTATAGATCTTGGGAAATATAAGCCAGATCAAGAAACTATCCGAAAATGAACTGATCCCACACTGCCCACAACACCACCAGAGAAAGACTAGATATATTTTTACTATCATTCTTAATTTTTTTAATTAAAAAAATTTTAAGTCCTCTATCACTCCTTTAATTTTCATTTTTATAACCTACTATTACTTTGAAAAAAAAAAAAAAGAGAGACCCTATTTTTTAAAGCAAACTTCATATATTTATATTTTATAATTTTTGTGACTTTTTTTTCCCTTTTCTTTAATATTGTATTTTTGAAAACCCAACCTCTACTCTAGATTTTTAATCTTTGCTTTTTTGGTATTTGTTATCAATTTTGTACCTTTAAGAACCCAATCTTCAGTACCCATTTTTACTTGGAAGTGAGATTACTGGCTTGACTACTCTCTCCCCCTTTGGACTCTCCTTTTTCTCCACCAAGTCGCCTCTAGCTCCTCCCTCCCCCTTCTCTTCTCTACCCAACTCTGTGAATCTTTGTGTGTTTCAGACGGTGGAGAACACTTAGGGAACTGATTACTGGCTGGATCTGTCTCTCTCCTTTTCATTCCCCCCTTTATCCTCCTGACTACCTCTGTCTCTTTCCTTCCTTTTCTCTTCTCTGTATAGCTCCGTAAACATCTCTGAGCAGTCTAGACTGTGGAGTGTACATAAGGAAGTGATTACTGGCTAGCTTGCTCTCTCCTCTTTTGATTTCACCTCATCTCATTCAGGTCACCTCTATCTCCCTCCTCCCTCTTCTTTTCTCCATGTAACTCTGTGAACCTCTCTGGGTATCCCTCACTGTGGAGAAACTTTTCATCTTTAACCTAGATGTTTTATCAATGGTGCTTTATAGATGGAGAAGTCTCAAGGCTACTGTAAAAATAAGACTGAAAACCAGAAGCAGGAGGCTTAAGTCCAAATCCTGAGAACACCAGAGAACTCCTGACTCCAGGGAACATTAATCGACAGGAGCTCATCAAACACCTCCATACCTACACTGAAACCAAGCACAACCCAAGGGCCAACAAGTTCCAGAGCAAGACATACCATGCAAATTCTCCAGCAACACAGGAACACAGCCCTGAGCTTCAATATACAGGCTGCCCAAAGTCACTCCAAACCCAATGACATCTCATAACTCATTACTGGACACTTCACTGCACTCCAGAGAGAAGAAATCCAGCTCCACCGACCAGAACACCGACACAAGCTTCCCTAACCAGGAAACCTTGACAAGCCACTCATACAACCCCAACCACAGTGAGGAAACTCCACAATAAAGAGAACTCCATGAACTGCCAGAATACAGAAAGGCAACCCCAAACACAGCAATATAAACAAGATGAATAGACAGAGGAATACCCAGCAGGTAAAGGAACAGGATAAATGCCCACCAAGCCAAACAAAAGAGGAAAAGATAGGGAATCTACCTGATAAAGAACTCTGAATAATGATAGTTAAAATGATCTAAAATCTTGAAAACAAAATGGAATCACAGATAAATAGCCTGGAGACAAGGATTGAGAAGATGCAAGAAAGGTTTAACAAGGACCTAGAAGGAATAAAAAAGAGTCAATATATAATGAATAATGCAATAAATGAGATCAAAAACACTCTAGAGGGAACAAATAGTAGAATAACGGAGGCATAAGATAGGATTAGTGAGGTAGAAGATAGAATGGTAGAAATAAATGGATCAGAGAGGAAAAAGGAAAAATGAATTAAAAGAAATGAGGGCACTCTCAGAGACCAATGGGACAATGTTAAACGCTAACATTCGAATCATAGGAGTCCCAGAAGAAGAAGACAAAAAGAAAGACCATGAGAAAATACTTGAGGAGATAATAGTTGAAAACTTCCCTAAAATGGGGAAGGAAATAATCACCCAAGTCCAAGAAATCCAGAGAGTCCCAAACAGGATAAACCCAAGGCGAAGCACCCCAAGACACGTATTAATCAAATTAATAAAGATCAAACACAAAGAACAAATATTAAAAGCAGCAAGGGAAAAACAATAAATAACACACAAGGGGATTCCCATAAGGATAACAGCTGATCTTTCAATAGAAACTCTTCAGGCCAGGAAGGAATGGCAGGACATACTTAAAGTGATGAAAGAAAATAACCTATAGCCCAGATACTGTACCCAGCAAGGATCTCATTCAATTATGAAGGAGAAATCAAAAGCTTTACAGACAGGCAAAAGCTGAGAGAATTCAGCACCACTAAACCAGCTCTCCAACAAATGCTAAAGGATCTTCTCTAGACAGGAAACACAGAAAGGGTGTATAAACTCAAACCCAAAACAATAAAGTAAATGGTAACGGGATCATATTTATCAATAATTACCTTAAACATAAATGGGTTGAATGCCCCAACCAAAAGACAAAGACTGGCTGAATGGATACAAAAACAAGATCCCTACATATGTTGTCTACAAGAGACCCACCTCAAAACAAGAGACACACACAGACTGAAAGTGAAGGGCTGGAAAAAGATAATCCATGCAAATAGAGACCAAAAGTAAGCAGGAGTAGCAACACTCATATCAGATAAAACAGACTTTAAAACAAAGGCTGTGAAAAGAGACAAAGAAGGACTATACATAATGATCAAAGGATCAATCCAAGAAGAAGATATACCAATTAAAAATATATATGCACCCAACATAGGAGCACTGCAATATGTAAGACAAATGCTAACAAGTATGTAAGGGGAAATTAACAATGATACAATAATAGTGGGAGACTTTAATACCCCACTCACACCTATGGATAGGTCAACTAAGTAGAAAATTAACAAGGAAACACAAACTTTAAATGATACAATAGACCAGTTAGACCTAATTGATATCTATAGGACATTTCACCCCAAAACAATGAATTTCACCTTTTCTCAAGCACACATGGAACCTTCTCCAGGATAGATCACATCCTGGGCCATAAATCTAGCCTTGGTAAATTCAAAAAATTGAAATCATTCCAAGCATCTTTTCTGACCACAATGCAGTAAGATTAGATCGCAATTACAGGGGAAAAACTATTAAAAATTCCAACATATGGAGGCTGAACAACACGCTGCTGAATAACCAAATCACAGAAGAAATCTAAAAAGAAATCAAAATATGCATAGAAACGAATGAAAATGAAAACACAACAACCACCAACCTGGAGGACACTGTAAAAGCAGTGCTAAGAGGAAGGTTCATGGCAATACAGGCACACCTCAAGAAACAAGAAAGAAGCCGAATAAACAATCTAACTCTACACCTAAAGCAACTAGAAAAGGAAGAAACTAAGAACCCCAGGGTTAGTAGAAGGAAAGAAATCTTAAAAATTAGGGCAGAAATAAATGCAAAAGAGACAAAAGAGACCACAGGAAAAATCAACAAAGCCAAAAGCTGGTTCTTTGAAAGGATAAATAAAATTGACAAACCATTAGCCAGACTCATCAAGAAATAAAGGGAGAAAAATCAAATCAATAAAATTAGAAATGAAAATGGAGAGATCACAACAGAGAACACAGAAATACAAAGGATCATAAGAGACTACTATCAGCAATTATATGCCAATAAAATGGACAACTTGGAAGAAATGGACAAATTCTTAGAAAAGTACAACTTTCCAAAACTGAACCAGGAAGAAATAGAAAATCTTAACAGACCCATCACAAGCACAGAAATTGAAACTGTAATCAGAAATCTTCCAAAATACAAAAGCCCAGGTCCAGATGGCTTCAGCTGAATTCTACCAAAAATTTAGAGAAGAGCTAACACCGATCATACTCAAACTCGTCCAGAAAATTGCAGAGGAAGGTAAACTACCAAACTCATTCTATGAGGCCACCATCACCCTAATACCAAAACCTGACAAAGATGCCACAAAAAAAGAAAACTACAGGCCAATATCACTGATGAGCATAGATGCAAAAATCATTAACAAAATTCTAGCAATCAGAATCCAACAACTCATTAAAAAGATCATACACCATGACCAAGTGGGCTTTATCCCAGGGATGCAAGTATTCTTCAGTTCAGTTCAGTTCAGTCGCTCAGTCGTGTCTGACTGTTTGTGACCCCATGAATCGCAGCACGCCAGGCCTCCCTGTCCATCATCAACTCCCAGAGTTCACTCAGACTCACGTCCATCGAGTCAGTGATGCCATCCAGCCATCTCATCCTCTGTCGTCCCCTTCTCCTCCTGCCCCCAATCTCTCCCAGCATAAGAGTCTTTTCCAATGAGTCAACTCTTTGCATGAGGTGGCCAAAGTACTGCAGTTTCAGCTTTAACATCATTCCTTCCAAAGAAATCCCAGGGCTGATCTCCTTTAGAATGGACTGGTTGGATCTCCTTGCAGTCCAAGGGACTCTCAAGAGTCTTCTCCAACACCACAGTTCAAAAGCATCAATTCTTCAGCGCTCAGCTTTCTTCACAGTCCAACTCTCACATCTATACATGACCACAGGAAAAACCATAGCCTTGACTAGACGGACCTTTGTTGGCAAAGTAATGTCTCTGCTTTGAATATGCTATCTAGGTTGGTCAGAACTTTCCTTCCAAGGAATAAGGGTCTTTTAATTTCATGGCTGCAGTCACCGTCTGCAGTGATTTTGGAGCCCCAAAAAGTAAAGTCTGACACTGTTTCCACTGGTTCTCCATCTTCAATATCTTTAAATCAATTAATGTAATATACCACATTAAGAAACTGAAAAATAAAGGCTATATGATTATCTCAATAGATGCAGAGAAAGCCTTTGACAAAATTCAACATCTGTTTATTATAAAAACTCTCCAGAAAGCCGGAATAGAAGGAACATACCTCAACATAATAAATAAAAGCTATATATGACAAACCCATAGCAAACATTATCCTCAGTGGTGAAAAATTGAAAGCATTTCCCCTAACGCCAGGAACAATACAAGGGTGCCCACTTTCACCACTACTATTCAACATAGTTTTGGAAGTTTTGGCCACAGCAATCAGAGCAGAAAAAGAAATAAAAGGAATCCAAATTGGAAAAGAAGTAAAACTCTCACTGTTTGCAGATGACATGATCCTTTACATAGAAAACCCTAAAGACTCCACCGGAAAATTACTAGAGCTAATCAATGAATATAGTAAATCTGCAGGATGTAAAATCAACACAAAGTAATCCCTTGCATTCCTATACACTAATAATGAGAAAATAGAAAGAGAAATTAAGGAAACAATTCCATTCACCATTGCAATGAAAAGAATAAAATACTTAGGCATATATCTACCTAAAGAAACTGCTGCTGCTGCTAAGTCATTTCAGTCATGTCCAACTCTGTGTGACTCCATAGATGGCAGCCCACCAGGCTCCCCCGTCCCTGGGATTCTCCAGGCAAGAACACTGGAGTGGGTTGCCATTTGCTTCTCCAATGCATGAAAGTGAAAAGTGAAAGTGAAGTCGCTCAGTTGTGTCTGACTCTTAGCGATCCCATGGACTGCAGCCTACCAGGCTCCTCCATCCATGGGATTTTCCAGGCAGGAGTATTGGAGTGGGGTGCCATTGCCTTCTCCGACCTAAAGAAACTAAAGACCTATATATAGAAAATTATAAAACACTGGTGAAAGAAATCAAAGAGGACACTAATAGATGGAGAAATATACTGTGTTCATGGATCGGAAGATTCAATATAGTGAAAATGAGTATAATACCCAAAGCAATCTATAGATTCAATGCAATCCCTATCAAACTACCAATGGTATTTTTCACAGAGCTAGAACAAATAATTTCACAATTTGTATGGAAATACAAAAAACCTTGAATAGCCAAAGCAATCTTGAGAAAGAAGAATGGAACTGGAGGAATCAACCTGCCTGACTTCAGGCTCTACTACAAAGTCACAGTTATCAAGACAGTATGGCACTGGCACAAAGACAGAAATATACATCAGTGGAACAAAACAGAAAGCCCAGAGATCAATACACACACCTATGGACACCTTACAGAGAAGGTGATGGCACTCCAGTACTCTTGCTTGGAAAATCCCATGGATGGAGGAGCCTGGTGGGCTGCAGTCCATGGGGTCACTAAGAGTCAGACATAACTGAGCAACTTCACTTTCACTTTCACTTTTCACTTTCATGCATTGGAGAAGGAAATGGCAACCCACCGCAGTGTTCTTGCCTGGAGAATCCCAGGGACGGGGGAGCCTGGTGGGCTGCCATCTATGGGTTTGCACAGAGTCGGACACGACTGAAGTGACTTAGTAGCATGGACAGCTTATCTTTGACAAAGGAAGCAAGAATATACAATGGAGAAAAGACAATCTCTTTAACAAGTGGTGCTAGGAAAACTGGTCAACCACTTGTAAAAGAATGAAACTAGAACACTTCCTAACACCATACACAAAAATAAACTCAAAATGGATTAAAGATTTAAACATAAGACCAGAAACTATAAAACTCCTAGAGGAGAACATAGGCAAAACACTCTCCAACATAAATCACAGGAGGACCCTCTATGACCCACCTCCCAAAATATTGGAAATAAAAGCAAAAATAAATAAATGGGACCTAATTAAAATTAAAAGCTTCTTCACAACAAAGGAAACTCTAAGAAAGGTGAAAAGACAGGCTTCAGAATGGGAGATAATAATAGCAAATGAAGCAACTGACAAACAACTAATCTCGAAAATATACAAGCAACTCCTGCAGCTCAATTCCAGAAAAATAAATGACCCAATCAAAAAATGGGCCAAAGAACTAAACAGACATTTCTCCAAAGAAGACATACAGATGGCTAACAAACACATGAAAAGATGCTCAACATCACTCATTATCAGAGAAATGCAAATCAAAACCACAATGAGGTACCATTTCACGCCAGTCAGAAAGGCTGCGATCCAAAAGTCTACAAGCAGTAAACGCTGGAGAGGGGGTGGAGAAAAGGGAACTCTCTTACACTGTTGTGGGAATGCAAACTAGTACAGCCACTATGGAGAACAGTGTGGAGATTCCTTAAAAAACTGGAAATAGAACTGCCTTGTGACCCAGCAATCCCCATGCTGGGCATACACACTGAGGAAACCAGAAGGGAAAGAGACACGTGTACCCCAATGTTCATCGCAGCACTGTTTATAATAGCCAGGACATGGAATCAACCTAGATGTTCACCAGCAGATGAATGGATAAGAAAGCGGTGGTACACATACACAGTGGAGTATTACTCAGCCATTAAAAAGAATACATTTGAATCAGTTCTAATGAGGTGAATGAAACTGGAGCCTATTATACAGAGTGAAGTAAGCCAGAAATAAACACCAATACAGTATACTAATGCATATATACTCTTGCCTGGAGAATCCCATGGATGGAGGAGCCTGGTGGGCTACAGTCCATGGGGTTGCTAAGAGTCGGACATGACTGAGAGACTTCACTTTCACACCTCACTTTCATGCATTGGAGAAGGAAATGGCAACCCACTCCAGTGTTCTTGCCTGGAGAATCAGGGACGGGGGAGCCTGGTGGGCTACCATCTATGGGGTCGCACAGAGTCGGACACAACTGAAGCGACTTAGCAGCAGCAGCAGCAATGCATATATATGGAATTTATAAAGATGGTAACGATAACCCTGTATGTGAGACAGCAAAAGAGACACAGATGTATAGAACAGTCTTTTGGACTTGTGGGAGAGGGCGAGGGTGGGATGATTTGGGAGAATGGCATTGAAACATGTATAATATCATATATGAAACGAATCGCCAGTCCAGATTCGATGCATGATACAGGATGCTCGGGGCTGGTGCTCTAGGATGACCCAGAGGGATGGTACGGGGAGGGAGATGGGAGGGTGGTTCTGGATGGGGAACACTTGTACACCTGTGGCAAATTCATGTTGATGTATGGCAAAATCAATACAATTTTGTAAAGTAATTAGCCTCCAATTAAAATAAATAAATTTATATTAAAAGAGCCTAATGGAGATTCTAAACAAAAGGAAGATACAATTCCTAAAATTAAGAGTATAATACAATGGTTTGAATTCTATTAGACAAAATTGAAGATGGAATTAGCGGAGAAGTCAGAAAAAATATACAAACTGAAATACAGATAAAAGTAAGGTTGCAAATACAGATAGGGCATAAAAGATAAAGGGGGTACTATGAAAAGTATATAATAAGTATAACTGGAGTCTTAGAAGGACTGGGAAAGGGAACATGATGGAAAAAAAGTTTAAAGAGATTAACTGACTAAAAATTTCCCAAGACTGATAAAGGCAGCAAACATTTCCACAAAGCAAAGAATTATAGATATAAGGAAAATGATACTCTTTAGAGTATCATCATAGAAAAATGACTAAAAAAAAAAAGTCAAAAGCAAAGAAAGATCATTTTACAGGAACAAGACTGTCAGTTAATTCCTCATTGGAAACTATTTCAAACAACTAGCAATGGAGTCATAGCTAGCATTAAGGTACTTCATTTCAGCATATTGAATATACTATGCCTTATTCAGAAAAACATCCTCCAATATGAAAGTGAAATACAGATATTTTCAAGCAAATAAAAATGTAGAGCATATACTACAACCAGCCACAGATCAAACAAGATACCCTACAGTGTTTTTCAGATGATTGGCCAGTGATCCATGAGAAAAGGTTGGAGATTTAGGAAGCAATATTTGAAAAGATATTTGAGTGATATTAACTTTTGCCTGCAATGCAGGAGACCTGGGTTCAATCCCTGAGTCAGGAAGATCCCCTGGAGAAGGGAATGGCTACCCACTCCAGTATTCTTGCCTGGAGAATTCAATGGACAGAGGAGCTTGGCAGGCTACAGACCGTGGTGTCACAAAGAGTCGAACATGACTGAGTGACTAACACTTCACTTCACTTCAATTGCTTAAAAACAATCATGTCTTGTAGAGTTTAAATACAGAGAAAATCCCTATCACAATGACATAACAATTGTGAATGGAATAAATGGAATTAAAATATTCTAAAATTTTGCATTGTCTAAGAAGAGGTAAAACTACTAATTTATATTAGATTCTGATATGAATGCACATTATAATCTGAGAATTATTCCAAAGTGTACTGTACTGGTCTAAGGGGTACCTAAGACCATTTAGTGTGTCCATGAAGATGGTTTGATTTTCATAATAAGATGCTATTTGCCCTTTTCACTGAGTTGGCATTTTATTTGACCGTGCGGAGGCCATGACAAGTAAAATTGCTAGATTCTTAGCCCCAAATAAGGCAGTGACACCAAACTCTACTAGTTTTTGTTGTACTTTTTTGTGCTAAATGTCAGT
>NW_011495014.1:2006543-2018024 GCF_000754665.1 Bison bison bison
TTTTTTTCTGTAAGGTCCAGAAAGGAAAAGTTTTAGACTGTGTAGGCCATATAGTCTCTGTCTCAATGACTAAACCCTGAAATTTAAAAGCAAAACATCTGTAGACAATATATAAATAAATGGATATGGCTGTATTCCAAGAAATCGTCATTTTTTTAAAAAAGTAGCTATGGGTTGCAATTGACCTATTGACCATCATTTGCTGACCTCTGGTCTATGATTCAATTTGCAGTAAGAACAAGTTAACACACATACACACACATATATACACATACACATAGACAGGTTTACTTAAAAATTTCCCTTGCTGAAGGAGTAGGAATTATTGATTTTTTAAAAGCTTAACTCTTGAGTACATGTATATTCTTTGTGACATAGTGGGAAGTAAGCATAAAGCATATTGTCTACATGCTGAAGGAAACTGCGTATTGTCTTAAGGAAAGGTACTTACGTGACCCTATCATTCGTGTGCTGAACTAACTGCTTCCTTGTTGAAGACCACTGCTATTTGAAAGAACAATTAACACATCAACTATAGTTATTTAGATTTTGAAATTTGGTAGACCAGACAATGAGATGTGAAGGGAACTCTTATAAGGGGTTTTGGGAAAAAGCTGTTTTTGCTATCAAAAACAAAACAAAACAAAACAAAACACTCTAATAACTGCTTCTTCTCCACTGGGTATAATCCTTTCTGCATGTGATGCCCAGAAGTATGACAACCATCTTATAAGGTAGAAGGCCACTTACCTGAGGGCAAAGCCAACGGCATCTTAAGTGACACACTGCTGGCATACTAAGTGGACAGCATTGCAGTACAAGGGTTATTCTTCCAGTTTTGTCAGGTCATTAATCTATCCATTTATTTAACAAACATTTGTTACATGCTAATTATATGCCAAGTACAGGGGAAAATGGCAGAGTCCCTCAGATCCTAGATGCTAAATTCTAATAGGGAAGATGGAGAATACACTTGTAATTAAATGTGTGAGGAGAATTCAGAGGGCTATGGAAATGTGACCTGTCTGGGGTGCAGTGAATGGCTTTCTGAGTACAGTATAACCCAAACTTGAAAAATGAGTTAGAGTTGGCTAGGATAAAGGATAGAGAGAAGGGGTTCCAGAAAGGAAACCAATGCATTTAAAATATGAGAGAACAGGGAGCACATGGAAGGAAGTCAAGGGAGCCCAATATGCCTAGAACACAAAGAACAAGGCATGGTAGTCATGAGGGCTGGAGGAGTGCTTGGGCACTCTGCAATCTTAGAATGTATAGACCACATTAGAGATTTTAAACCTTATCCTAAAAAATATGCCAGGGATACGAGGCTTTAAATCTGGGCTTTGGCATGCTCAAATTAGCATTTTAAAAGATCATTCTGGCTATGAGGTGGAGATAGATTAGATCAGGCCTGCATTGGAAGCCAGGGCCTCAGTAAAGAGGCACCCAGAGGAGACAGATGAAGCAGCTGGTGGTGGGGCAGTGGCAGTGGTGTTAAACAGGGAAATGTAACCTAGTCTGAGGTGCAGTGAAAGTGAGAATGTGAGGTTCAAGCAGGCACTTGAAGGATGCTTAAGAGTTGGCTAGAATAAAGGATGCAGTGAATTTTTGACAGTGCTTTTGGGGGTTGAGTCAGGGAAGGAGCATATATAAAATGTTATAGAATAAGTCCCAGATCAAAATTTTTATACTGTTTATCTAATTTTATAATATGTTGGATACTTTCATACACTCCAGATTTTGTCCATCTATAATTTATCTTCTTTCCAAAAGAAAAGTTTTAAGATCACTATTGTCAGAAATCCAGTAGTTTCTAATGAAATATTTTCACAGGACACATGATTTAAAATCATACAGCCAGTTATCTGATTAAAGTACATGGTTAAGTTGATGTGATCTCCACCCCTCCTAGCTAGCTATGTTTTCTCACATAAGATATCAACCATAATATCTCCTGAATATACTTAAAATATTTAAAGGAAATAATATTTCAAAGCAGGCATATTTTTTTGTGTGCTTGAATAGCTTTACTCCAATCTTAAATTAAGGGACCTATATTTAAATAATTTCTGGCTTCTGATCTAGTAATTAGAGATCTCTTATTTTAGTCATCTTAGATAAATAACAGAAGATAACACTCAGATTCTCAGAATCTGAAAACTCTTTGTGCATGAAGAGTGTCCAATTCATCATCTGATTATTTTAACAATATAAGACTTTTTCTTACTGTAAGTAATAATTATTATGTATTCTGATTCCTTTTAACTTAAGAATGAAGGTTCTTTGGGTTCTTTCTGAAGCTATAACAGTACAAGGTGACCTAAGCAATTTAATTTAGAAATTAAAATTGACCATTGTGTACATTTAAAGGTAGAGTCAAAACAAAGTCTACATGATTTCTCAGTTAAGTTGCTTCATTTCTTCTCTTTTTTTTTTTTTTTTTTGAGTTCTTTTTTTTTTTAATTTTATTTTTAAACTTCACAATATTGTATTAGTTTTGCCAAATATCGAAATGAATCTGCCACAGGTATACCTGTGTCCCCCATCCTGAACCCTCCTCCCTCCCCATACCCTCCCTCTGGGTCGTCCCAGTGCACCAGCCCCAAGCATCCAGTATCGTGCATTGAACCTGGACTGGCGACTCGTTTCATACATGATATTATACATGTTTCAATGCCATTCTCCCAAATCTCCCCACCCTCTCCCTCTGCCACAGAGTCCATAAGACTGATCTATATATCAGTGTCTCTTGCTGTCTCGTACACAGGGTTATTGTTACCATTTTTCTAAATTCCATATATATGCGTTAGTATACTGTATTGGTGTTTTTCTTTCTGGCTTACTTCACTCTGTATAATAGGTTCCAGTTTCATCCACCTCATTAGAACTGATTCAAATGTATTCTTTTTAATGGCTGAGTAATACTCCATTGTGTATATGTACCACAGCTTTCTTATCCATTCATCTGCTGATGGGCATCTAGGTTGCTTCCATGTCCTGGCTATTATAAACAGTGCTGCGATGAACATTGGGGTACACGTGTCTCTTTCCCTTCTGGTTTCCTCAGTGTGTATGCCCAGCAGTGGGATTGCTGGATCATAAGGCAGTTCTATTTCCAGTTTTTTAAGGAATCTCCACACTGTTCTCCATAGTGGCTGCACTAGTTTGCAACACTTTCTAACATCATACACAAAAATAAACTCAAAATGGATTAAAGATCTCAACGTAAGACCAGAAACTATAAAACTCCTAGAGGAGAACATAGGCAAAACACTCTCCGACATACATCACAGCAGGATCCTCTATGACCCACCTCCCAGAATATTGGAAATAAAAGCAAAAATAAACAAATGGGACCTAATTAAACTTAAAAGCTTCTGCACATCAAAGGAAACTATTAGCAAGGTGAAAAGGCAGGCTTCAGAATGGGAGAAAATAATAGCAAATGAAGCAACTGACAAACAACTAATCTCAAAATTATGCAAGCAACTCCTACAGCAACTGACAAACAACTAATCTCAAAAATATACAAGCAACTCCTACAGCTCAACTCCAGAAAAATAAATGACCCAATCAAAAAATGGGCCAAAAACTAAATAGACATTTCTCCAAAGAAGACATATAGATGGCTAACAAACACATGAAAAGATGCTTCATTTCTTTAAAAAAAAAAAACTAAATTGAATATCATATATTCAGATCAAAAAGTTATAGCATATTATTGTCCTAAAGCGTTCAAAATCTTCACATTCAATGTTTTGGAAATTACTAAATATTTTATTAACATAATCATAAATATATTTATTAAAATTATATATAAATTGGGGATAAATAAAAAATCATGATCATGGAAATGGCTACATTTGTCTCCAGAAATGGTTCTTTCATGTAGGGAAAGGTTCTACTGTACTCCTAACTGAGAGAGAGAAATTATCTTATTCCAGAACTCCAAAGTATAAACTAACATTCATACAGTAAACACATTCATGAGTTAATTCATTTAGCCAAAAATATATATTTGGTTTTGAACTCGTCAAATGAGATTGGAATATTTCTGCTTTCCTTCCTTCCAACTCTTTGCTCAGTCCTCAGGGATGAGGATGACTGGGTCATCTTTAGCATAATAGAATTCTTGTCTTTCAGGGTTCTACTTTATTATACATACTATTCCATACTATCCCATAATGCATACTATTAAGGGTTCTTGCTGTTAATACCCTCTGGCATTCATTTCTACTCCCTCTCCTTCAGAGTCCATCAGCTTATCAGCTAGCCTACAGTATAAGTAAATGCCCTTTGGGCCATTGCATCTTAAGTGTCCTGTTTTACCTTTCTGGGATTTTTGCTTTCTCTGATAATTGTTTATTCTGAAAGTCCTTGCTATATGCTCACTTCCTAAAAGCTTTCACAGAACCATTTTTATTTTGTCTCCTGCATCTCTGTTTCAGAGTTGGTCTCTAAATAACCAATATCATCATTAGAGCAAAGAGTGCCACGTTGTAGTTCAGTCCCTAAGTTGATTGTCTGACACTGCAAACCTGAGAACTGCAGCACGCCAGGCTTCCCTGTCCTTCACTATCTCCTGGAGTTTGCTCAAACTCATTCCATTGTGGCTCAGCTGGTAAAGAATCTACCTGAAATGTGGGAGACCTGGGTTAGATCCCTGGGTTGGGAAGATCCCCTGGAGAAGAGAAAGGCTACCTGCTCCAGTATTCTGGCCTGGAGAATCCCATGGACTAAGTCCATTGGGTCACAAAGAGTTGGACATGACTGAGTGACTTTCACTTTCACTTTGGGCTTCCCTCATACCTCAGTTGGTGAAGAATCTACCTGCAGTGCAGGAGACCCGGATTCGACCCCAGGGTGAGGAAGATCCCCTGGAGAAGAAAATGGCAACCCACTCCAGTATTCTTGCCTGGAGAATCCCATTGACAAGAGGAGCCTGGCAGGCTACAGTCCATGGGGTCACAAGAGTCGGACATGACTTAGCGACTAAAGAGAGAGAAAACTGTCCCCTGAGTTGGTGATGCTATCTAACAATTTCATCCTCTGCACCACCCCCCCACCCCTTCTCATTTTGCCTTCAATCGTTCCCAGCATCAGGGTCTTTTCTAACAAGTCAGCTCTTCATATCAGATAGCCAAAGTATTGGAGCTTCAGCTTCAGCATTAGTTCCTCCAATGAATATTCAGGGTTGATTTCCTTTAAGATTGACTGGTTGGATCTTCTTGCTGTCTAAGGTACTCTCAAGATTCTTCTCCAGCACCACAATTTGAAAGCATCAGTTCTTTGGAACTCAACCTTCTTTTTGGTCCAACTCTCACATCCATACATGACTACTGGAAAAACTATAGCTTTGATTACATAGACCTTTGTCTTCAAAGTGTTTTCTTTGCTTTTTAATATGCTAGGGTCTATGTTCATCACAGCTTTCTTCCAAGCAGTAAATGTCTTTAATTTCATTGCTGCAGTCACCATCCACGCTGATTTTAGAGCCCAAGAAAGCAAAATCTGTTACTGCTTCCACTTTTTCTCCAACTATGTGCCATGAAGTGATGGGACTGGATGCCAAGATCTTAGTTTTTTGAATGTTGAATTTTAAGGCAGCTTTTTCACTCTTCTCTTTTACCCCCATCAAGAGAGTCTTTAGTTCCTCTTTACTTTCTGTCATTAGAGTGGTATCATGGGCATATCTGAGGTTGTTGATATTTGTCCTGGCAATCTTGATTCCAGCTTGTGATTCATCCAGCCTGGCATTCTGCATGATGTACTCTGCATATTGAAGTTAAATAACAGGGTATTTTAAAACAGTCATATTCTTTTCTCAATTTTGAAACACTCCATTGTTTCATGCCTGGTTTTAACTGTTGCTTCTCAACCTGTATACAGATTTCTCAGGAGACAGATAAGGTGGTCTGGTATTCCTATCTCTTTAAGGATTTTCCACAGTCAAAGGCTTTAGGATAGTCAATGAAGTAGATGTTTTCCTGGATTCTCTTGCTTTTTCTATCATCCAGTGAGTGCTGGCAATTTGATCTCTGGTTCCTCTGCCTTTTCTAAACCCAGCTTGTACATCTGAAGTTCTCGGTTCACATAATGCTGAAGCCTGTGTGTGGGCTAAGTCACTTCAGTTGTGTCCGACTCTTTGTGACCCTATGGACTGTAGCCCAACAGGCTTTTCTTTCCATGGGATTCTCCAGGCATGAATACTGGAGTGTGTTGCTATGTCCTCTTCCAGTGGAATTTCTCAACCCAGGGATTGAACTTATGTCTCTTATGTCTCCTGCATTGGCACATGGATTCTTTACCACAAGAGCCATCTGGGAAACTTAAGCCTAGCTTGAAGGACTTTGAGCGTAACTTTGCTAGCATGTGGAAATTAGCATGATTGTATCGTAGTTTGAACATTCTTTGGCATTGTCCTTCTTTGGGATTGGAATAAAAACTAACCTTTTCTAGTCCTGTGGCCACTGCTGAGTTTTCCAAATTTGCTGACATACTGTGTGCAACACTTTAATAGCATCATCTTTTAGGATTTTGAATAGCTCAGTTGGAATTCCATCACTTTCACGAGGCTTTGGTTGTGGCTATGCTTCCTAAGGCCCACTTGACTTCACACTCCAGGATGTCTGGCTTTAGGTGAGTGAGCACATCTTCATGGTTATCTGGGTTAGTAAGACTTTGTTTGCATAGTTCTTCTGTGTATTCTTGCCACCTCTTCTTAACCTCCTCTGCTTCTATTGGGTCCTTACTGTGTCTGTCCTTTATCATGTCCATCCTTGCATGAAACGCTCCCTTGATATCTCCAATTCTCTTGAAGAGATCTCTAGTCTTTCCCATTCTATTGTTTTCCTCCAATTATTTGCACTGTTCACTCAAGAAGGCTTTCTTATCTCTCCTTGCTATTCTCTGAAATTCTGCATTCAGTTGGGTATATCTTTCCCTTTCTCCCTGCCTTTCACTTCTTTTCTCAGCTACTTGTAAAGTTTCCTTGGACAACCACTTTGCCCTCTTGCATTTCTTTTTCTTTGGGATGGTTTTGGTCAGTGCCTCCTGTACAATGTTATGAACCTCCATCCATAGTACTTCAGGCACTCTGACTACCAGATCTAATCCCTTGAATCTATTCATCACCTCCACTGTATAAATGCTTATACAGTGGAGGATTTAATTATGTCATATCTGAATATCCTAGTGGTTTTCTGTACTTTCTTCAGCTTAAGCCTGAATTTTGCAATAATTAGCTCATGATCTGAGCCACATTCAGCTCCATATCTTATTTTTGTCTCTGTGTAGAGCTTCTCCATCTTTGGCTGCAAAAAGCATAATCAATCTGATTTCAGTATTGTACATCTGGTGATGTCCACGTAGAGAGTAGTCACTTTTGTTGTTGGAAGAGGAGGTTTGCTGTGACCAGTGTGTTCTTTTGATACAATCGTTAGCTTTTGTGCTGTGTTACACCAGGTACCTCTTGACTTCCTACTTTTGCATTCCAATCCCCTGTGATGTATAGGACCTTTTTTTGGTGTTAGTTCTAGAAAGTCTTGTAAGTCTTTATAGAACCATTGAACTTCAGCTTCTTCAGCATTAGCAGTTGGGGCACAGACTTGGTTTACTGTGGTTATGAATTGTTTGCCTTGGAAACAAACCAAGATCATTCTGTCATTTTTGAAGTTGCACACAAGTACTGCATTTTGGACTCTCGTTGAACATGAAGGCTACTCCATTTCTTTTAAGGGATTCTTGCCCACAGCAGTAGATATCATGGTCATCTGAATTTAATTCACCTATTCCCACCTATTTTAATTCATTGACTCCTAAGATGTCGATGTTCACTCTTGCCATCTCCTGCTTGACCATGTCCAATTTACCTTGACTCATGGACCTACTGTTCCAGGTTCCTATGCAATATTGTTCTTTAGAGAATCAGACTTTACTTTCACCACCAGACACATCCAGAACTGAGTGTGGTTTTTGCTTTGGCCAAGTCTCTTCATAATAGCTCTTTCTGGAGCTATTAGTAATTGCCCTCTACTCTTTACCAGTAGCATATTGGACACCTTTCAACCTGGAGGACTCATCTTCTGATGTCATATCTTTTGCCTTATCAATACGTTCTCAGGGGAAGAATACTGGGGTGGTTTGCCATTCCTTTCTCCCGTGGACCACGTTTTGTCAGAACTCTCCACTATGACCAGTCCATCTTGGGTGGCCCGGCATGTCATGGCTCATAGCTTCACTGAGTTACACAAGCCCCTTCACCATGACAAGGCTGTGATCCATGAAGGAGAAAGAGCACCATAGCCATTTTTTATCATGCTACCACTTTGGCGCATGCCACCATTATATTTTGTCTGGACTGTTCCAGTACTTCCTAACTGTTCACAATTTTTATTTTCCTTGGGCAACTACAGTTATTTCCCACAGAACTGCTAAAACAATCCTCTGAAAACTTAAAACTTATTATGTTATTTTTTGCTCAAAGCCTTCTACAGCTTCTCATCTTACTGTGTAATGGGCATATCCTATCAGTGGCCTATAGGTCTTTTCTGTGATACTCCAAATATGCTCTTGACTTCAGGCCTTAGTACTTTATGTGTGTTAGGCTGATTCAATGCTTTCCCAGGTATTTTTATGACTAATTTCTTCATGCCTTTCAGATATTTACTTAGATGTATTTCAGTGACTTTCCTGGGTTGCACTATTTAAACCACAGTCCTGTCTCCATCTCTTTTAGTCCTATGCCCTTACCATTCATTATTTTCCTCTATAGCCCTTAGGGCAAGCTGTGTATATATTTTATTTTGTGTCTCCTTACCTAAAAATCAGCCTTTAAGTGGAGGTTATTTTGCAATTTCTAAAACTCCTCCATCTTCGGTGTAGACTAGCACCTGCCACAAAATATGCTCTCAACAATGATTTATTGAGTAGTAGGTGATTCAATATATGGACACCAATATTAGAGAGGCAAACCATTAAAATGCTTGTACTACCAGTTTTCAAATGTCATTTTGCAAAGTTCATCTAACTACTCCATTTATACTGTCACAAAGGTTTTCCTTCATTGAATAATTGTTTTTCCCTCAAATAATTTAGGAAAAAAACAGAGCACAACTAAACAAATAAATAATCATAGTAACTGTCACCTTAGAATGGAAAGATACTTTCTCAGCTCTCCTGTTCACCACAAAGTCAGTATACATTTCATGCCTATGGATATAGTGAATCTTCCATTTCAAAAATAATTTTCTCTCTTTAAACATGTAATCAATTCACCTGGACCAGTCAACCTGAAGGGGCTAACAGACACTGCTAAAAGGCAAGAAAGAAGATTTCTGAAGCTTATTAACTGTAACGAAGAAAGAAGATTGTCTTTGTTTTTCTTGAACACATGTCTCTTCTCTCCCCAGTCTACATTCATTTTTCTGCATGTTAGTTGTCTTTTTTTCCCCCTCAACTCATCTTGCAAGTTCACTTTCTTCTCTTCAGTGTGTTTTCTCTTGCATATAATAGACACTGTTTTCTGAACATTCATCATGTCTTTGGTAACAGTTTATTCACCTATCTCCACTGTGTTATTTTAACTTCAATCGTAACTGAAAGCCTTCCAGCTTGAGGTGTCAGCATTAAAATAAAAAATTGAGTATACTCGAAGGCAGAAATTGCCTGGGTGCCATATAAATTGCTTCTAAATTTCTTTGGAAATGTTAGCTTAACTTTCACCTATGAGTTGAACACCTAATAATTTAAGATCATTTACATTTAAGAAAAATAAAAGCTAGACAAGTGAGCCACCATTTTCTATCATAATTAGCAAACATCTGTTGCCACTCTCACGATACCACCCTCTGCATGTTAAAGAAGGTTGCATTCTAGGGACCTATTCTCCTTTCGGTGAGAACTCAGTTAAGAACTGCCTACTCTGCAGGATTGGTGAAGTGAATACTCGTTGGTCCTTGTTGAAAGATAAATCTCAATAAAAGAGATGAGACTAAAATTTCTTTTAAAATAGTGGCCCTGAATGTGAATGAAGTTTAAAAAAATGGACAGAGAAAATAAAACCCAGAGACACTAAGAAGCAAAAACTGTTAACAAACTAACAACTGTGCTCCTTGCTAAGAAATGAAAACAGTACCTCGATGGAGCACCTGTGAAATTGTTAGAAATGCTGTGCCTCAAATGTGAGTGAATTGTTCCAGATGTTGGGGGGGGGTGGCTAAATATAAAACAACAGCAAACATCTCCCCAAATCTTTCTGTGATATTGTTGCCTCGTGTTGAAAGGTCTACTTAATAGGCAGTCAGTTCAGTTTAGTTGCTCAGTCATGTCCGACTCTTTGCGACCCCATGGACTACAGTATGCCAGGCTTCCCCGTCCATCACCAATTCCAGAAGCGTACTTAAATTCATGTCCGTTGAGTTGGTGATGCCATCCAGCTATCTCATCCACTGTTGTCTCCTCCTCCCGACTTCAATCATTCCAAGTATCAAGGTTTTTTCAAATGAGTTGGCTCTTCATATCAAGTGGCCAAAGTATTGGAGTTTCAGCTTCAGCATTGAATGAATGTTTAGGACTGATCTCCTTTAGGATGGACTGGTTGGATCTCCTTGCTGTTCAAGGGACTCTCAAGAATCTTCACAGTTCAAAAGCATCAATTCTTTGGTGCTCAGCTTTCCTTATAGTCCAACTCTCACATCCATACATGACTAATGGAAAAACCAAAGCTTGACTAGATGGACCTTTGTTGGCAAAGTAATGTCTCTGCTTTTTAATATGCTGTCTAGGTTGGTCATAGCTTTACTTCCAAGGACGAAGCATCTTTTAATTTCAAGGCTGCAGTCACCAACTGCAGTGATTTTGGAATCCAAAAAAATAAAGTCTGTCACTGTTTCCACTGTTTTCCAATCTATTTGCCATGAAGTGATGGACCAGATGCCATGATCTTAGTGTCCTGAATGTTGAGTTTTAAGCCAACTTTTTCACTCTCTCTTTCACTTTCAGCAAGAGGCTTTTTAGTTCTCCTTCACTTTCTGCTATAAGGGTGGTGTCATTTGTATATCTGAGGTTATTTATTGACATTTCTCCTGGCAATACTGATTTCAGCTTTTGCTTCATCCAGCACAGAATTTCTCATGATGTACTCTGCATATAAGTTAAATAAGCAGGGTGACAATATGCAGCCTTGATGTACTTCTTTTCATATTTGGAACCAGTCTGTTGTTCCATGTCAAGTTATAACTTTTGCTTCTTGACCTGCATGCAGATTTCTCAGGAGGCAGGTCAGGTGGTCTGGTATTCCCATCTCTTGAAGAATTTTCCATAGTTTGTTGTGACCCACACAGTCAAAGGCTTTGGCATAGTCAATAAAGCAGAAGTAGAAATAGTCTTTTTTAATTCCACATTTCTGAACACACTTTTTTTCCTTCCCAACCGCCATTGTACCTTTTGATCCTTACTACTTTTATGCAAAAAAAAAAAAAA
>NW_011495014.1:2018124-2018821 GCF_000754665.1 Bison bison bison
GCAAAGAGTGGGACAGAACTGGGTGCCTGAACTGAATTGAACTGAAGACAATCAAAGCCCTACAGACTCAAGAGTTTTTTTTACCTCCCCATCCCTTAACTGCCTAAAAGAATGTACATAGGAACCCCTTATAAAGAAGAGAGCTTTTAGGAAAAGAATGTACTTTACATCAGAAAGACTTTAATCTCCATGTAACTTGTCTTCTTCCACTTTGAAATTCCAGACCCCTACCCCATTCTTCTCAGCTCAGGTTGGTGATGGGGTTTAGAACAGTGATTTTGGAGCCCAAGGAAATAAAGTCTGTCACTGTTTCCATTGTTTCCTCATCTATTTGCCATGAAGTGATGGGACTGGGTGCCATGATCTTAGTTTTTTTAATGTTGAGTTTTAATCCAGGTTTTTCATTCTCCTCTTTCTCCTTCACCAGAAGGCTCTGTAGTTATTTAAAAGATGTTAGCTTTACATGAAATGAGATGCATATCACTTCGTGTAAAGCCAAAGTAATGATGTGATCTGGCTTATATTTTAATGGAACCTCTTGTCTGACACTTGGGCCAATGCCCAAAGGTAAAAGCAGCTGATGAATATATCTCTGTGATTCCAGCTACAGGATTCTGCCCCCTATTTTGATTATGTTCAAAAACATCTTTCTAGTGTTCATTTCTGGCCATTTTGGTAGTTAATAGTAGGAGCATTG
>NW_011495014.1:2018921-2059094 GCF_000754665.1 Bison bison bison
CAAAACCAATACCCCTGGGGACCAAACAGTGTTCTAGGTTCTATGGATTCAAAAAATATTTACAGGCTGTATATTGTGCAACATACACCCCACACACAAACACAAACTCATTGTAGATGTTAAAGTTGGGAGTGCACATGAAGATAATTCATCCAATCCCCATTTTACAGCTGATGATTTGGGCCTCTTACGATTAGCTAAGATCACTCCTTCAATTAAATGGTGAAACTGTGGTAGTAGTACTGACAACTTCTGTTGCCTGGTTCAATTCATTTTCTCCTAAAGCTGCTGGCTTTCAAGGAGAACAAGCTCTTAACTAAGTAGCCAAATGAAAGTGTACAAAACATGCTAGGCTACACTATTAAAAAACTAAACTTACTTTGATATTCAAAGTTCTAAATCTAAGATGTTTACTGTTTAAGCTTTTTTGCTTTTGTCCTGCTCAATATAAAGATTATTATTTAAATAGTTTTACAAATAGGAAATGAAAAACTGACCCCTCTATTTAGGACCATATATTCTAATACATAGAAATAATCTATACTTATGAGAATAGAGAACTTTTGATTGAAACAGTCAAGAAAATCCTTTTTCTAAATTTCATTTATCTATTTGTTCCTTACTCAAACCTTTAATTTTACCAGTAGGTTTACATAGGTAGACATTTGCTACAAAAGAAGAACTGTATTATAATGCATTAAATCATGAATGGGATGACACTGATATGTGGTTGCCAGGACTTGAAAGCATACGATAAAGACTGAGATAAGGTTAAGTGACAGATCTTGTAAAGTAGGTGAAAGAACACAGTATATTATTGGACATATCAATAGCCTACTGTAGAACTCTCTTAAAAACAGGAACATGGATCCTACAAGAATAGAAGTTTATTTAATAGTTTTTACTACTTAATAAAAGAAAATAAATAATTGTTATTTACAAGTAGATTCATTTATTTTGAAAAAAGAAAAAATATATTTTAAATAACAATTCAAATTTGGAGGTTTAATTAATGATCATTTGACATGCGTTTAAAATAACTGTTGTAATGGTCTTCAATTCATTTTTAAAATAATTATTTTGTCCTACAGAAGGGCTTATGTTTTTAAAATTTTTTCTTTTATCTTTTTATTTTTGTTAATCAATAGAATAAATCTAAACTGGAAAACGCAAAAGGCTTTTAAAAATTCATATTACAACTATGCTATGGGATTGACATGTACACACTGCTATATTTAAAATGAATAACCAACAAGGACCTACTGTACAGCACAGAGAACTTTGCTCAACATTATATAACAATCTAAATAGGGAAAGAATTTGAAAAAGAATAAATACATGTATGTGCATAACTGAATCACTCTGCTGTATACCTGAAACTATCACAACATTGTTAAGCAATTATACTTCAATATAAAATAAACAGTTAGAGCAATGAAATTAAAACATTAAGAATAAAACTATGCCATGAGATGTAAATATACTCTATGTAGAGTATGTGACCCTTGATGTGGTCTGACTCAGGAGGTGATGGCAGTCTCTCTTGGATCCTCAAATATTTCCTATCTGCTTTGTAGGATGGAAAATTTTAAATTGTTTGTATATAAGTGTTTTTATTTAAGCAAGATATCCACAATGTAAATATGATTGGAAAGGTGGTCCAATAATACACTAGGTTAATGTATAAGTCATTGTTAGATATATGCATCTGAGAGAAACTTTTGATTTCAGAGAACATAGTTCACATGAAGTATTTCTGAATGCTTGTCACTCTACTTGGGTTGAGGATATAGAGTAACACACAATTAGCCCGTGTATGCCGAATACTATGACATAGGTATTGCTGTATTAAAGACAAAGGAAATCCGGGTACCAGAGAATTCTAAAACAAAAGGATTTGACCTAATGTGAAGAGTGAAGGTCATCTTATCATGTGAAGAAAAAGTATAGTGTATCAGGCAATCCAGTCAGGGTTACATATTTACTGATTTAATGTTGGTGATTTTTTGCCTGATATTGAGAAGGGGGTGGAAACCCACTCCAGTATTCCTGTCTGGAGAATTCCATGGACAGAGACATCTGGCAGGCTACAGTCCATGGGATCACAAAGAGTCGGACACTACTGAGTGACTAAACTGAACTGATATATTTAAAAAACATTTACCCCATGGCGCCGTTATATTTAATGACCATTATTTTAAACACTGTACCATGTATGGCTCCAATATTCTTGTTGAGGAAATCTGATGGACAGAGGCTCCTAGAGGGCTACAGTCCATGGAATCACAAAAAGTCAGACATGACTTAGTGACTAAAGAGCAACCACTGCCATGCTTGGCATATGGTATATCACTGATAGGCTCCTGTGAATTACTTCTGAGTATAACACCTCAAAGCGATTTATGAGCAAAGTCTCACCAAATGTGGGTTCAGTAGTGGCTGGATGTGTTCCTCATCTGGGCTCCTGATTCTTCACTCCATTATCTATGCCCACGGGGAGTGGCTGATGCTGATGATCTCATGGGAGGTGTCCAGCCTATGAGACACTGATACCAGCCATGCACCGCATTCTCAGAAGCTGGCCCGCGTGGAGGCCAGCTGACTTTCAGCAGGAGTGGGGAAAAGACCCTTTCCCCTTTTTCTTATCTCTTATGTTTTTGTTGTGCTGCCTTACACAGTTCAATGGTTATTCTGATTTTTTTTTCCTTCTTACAGATAAATCAGTGAGGAAATGGACCAGGAGCTGAATCTCAGTGACAGTTCCTACCCTCTATTTGAAATTCCCTTTCCCTTCAGAAAATGATTATTTTAACATGCGATCAAGCTTCTCTTACGAGTTTACTCCATATGATATTTTTCGGTCCAAAGTAAGACAGACTTCTGAAGAATCCTCTCCAGTCCCCCAGGCATGCTTACTTCAGATTTGTTACAGTCAACAGCAATGAATTCTTATATCTGTGACATATATTACGTCTAAAACGGACATTTTTCAGGTATAGATAGCTTTAGGAAAATGTTTCAATTTTATTAATTCATGAACTTTTCTATGTAAAATGGGGCCATTCATATTAATTTATGGTCAAAATTAATTTATATTTTATTAACCCAATTCAGGTCAACACTTAATCACACATGTTCATGCTATAATATTTTAATTTGATTCCTTCCTTCATAAATCATTTTTGGTGACTTTCCATCTCTTGGTAGAAGGCCAGCAGCTTATACGTTAAGTGTACCGACTTTGGAATTCAGACAAAATTTGGTACAACTCTCATTCTGGCACTTGTTAAATGTTTGGTTTTCGGCAAACTACTTAATTATTCCAAGACTCATTTACAATGGTTAGTGTATAATTATAAATGTATAATTACAACAGTTATAAGGGTACCCACCTTATGAAGTTATTGTGAATTTTAAAGGAGATATAAACAGGAAAATTGCTTAGTACAGGGATGTCAACATAATAAACTTCTAAGAAACAATAGTTGTTGCCATTGTATATTGTTTCTTTAAGATATTTTTCCTTCTGAATCAGTTTAAAAAAAGGGTATCAAGATGAACTTGGTCTTTAAAGAAAAATGCTAAAACCATGTCATGGATAAAATAACTTTCTGTGAGTCTCATTTGCTCCAACTTAAATCTTTAAAAGTATTAATGGCAGACTTTTCACCAGCAGACACACTGTCCATCCTTATAATAAAAATTCATAAAGGGAAAGAACAGATAAAAGTGTTAATAGGAAATTCTATTTTTATTAGCTGATAAGAAATAGCCATCTGGACTCCTATGAACATTTTAAAGAATAATGTATCTGAATTTAAATTCCAAACTATATTAGTCATTAAATTCAGAGTACGTCAAAGATAAAGATTTTAATTTCTCTGGTCTGTTCAGTTACTAAAATTCATTTAGATATCGTATTTTCTGTTTATTTGGTTCTATATGGCTAACCTGAAGGTCAATGAGCTCAAAATCTGAAGTTTCACCAGGAAAAATCATAGCTGATAAAAGACTTATCTGGAATTGAACTTTCCTAGATTAATGGGTCATAGAAGAAAGAGCAGAGGGTGTCAAAATACTATATAAAGGCTACTCAAATAAGATCATCAAATATTTATTGGGTTCCTGCCATGCTTATAGCTCTGAATGATGAGACACCAGAAAATGTAAACACAAGCATTACTCATTCTGTCTAACTTCAAGGAGCATTTGACTACGGAGAAGAGTTAAGCAGATCTTACTTCTACAAGCAGGGATTCAGAGAGGTTAGATTAAGAACTCTAACGAGTGATGTTGAGAGATTATTTGGAGCGCTTGCAAGTTAGAACCGAATCATGTCACTCGGGCATAGCTGAGATATGACTGGAATAAAGATAGAGGTCAGACTGTGGAAGGCTAAACTGATGGTTTTTTGCTTATTATTAGACCATCTTAAAGAGCTCTGCTACCAGGGGGATAGGGTAGCTCATGGCAGGGTAGCACTTCTAGAAAAACTAGGACAGCCAAATAGACTGTAGAAATCATCAGTTTGAAGGAGATGGAGAATAACAGAAGCCAATTAGAAACAGAATGGCTAACATGAAAAAGGGAATCACCCTAGAGAAGTGAGCTGAACTTTGCCAGCTTCTCCTGGGGAAATGCGCCCGTTCTGGGCATGAGCAGGGAACTGAGGATTCAGACCAAATTTTCTGGGCATGCCGATGGTGAGGATGGCCACTGTGGGGTGGAGGGCCACCGTGGACAGAGAGGCTTTGGTAGTTTCCAGCACAGAGCCAGTTTCTTCTCAGGATATTTTCCAAATACTGGGGATACCTGGTCTAGGAGACTACAAATCTGAGCAGAAAGCCCCTGGACAGCAGAGTAGAAATGTTGAAATTCTGACAAGACAATGACTAGAGTATAGGACACACCAGTAGGAGGGATATGCAGGTTATATACCATGCTCTTAATTAAAAATGCTGGAGGGCCAGGGGAATAGTAGAGATAAACAGAACGTTATCAGACTTCCCAGTTTAACTCTGCACAGTGCCTGTTTATATTAAGTGATCAACCACTGTTCTATCTACTGTTAGGAAGCGTGAACTCTCTATAATAGAAGATAAGACTCTCCAGAGTGAAGAAACAAAATATTTTGCAATAGTATTCAATGTCAAGATGTTTTACCAGGAAAATAGCTAAATATTAATAATAACAACTTCTACATAAGAAAGGTAAGACTTTTTTCCTATATATATATTCAAGATTAGGTTTAACAAATATCTATTTAAGCTGTTATAGATACTCATGCATTGGAGAAGGAAATGACAACCCACTCCAGTGTTCTTGCCTGGAGAATCCCAGGGACGGGGGAGCCTGGTGGGCTGCTGTCTATGGGGTCGCACAGAGTCGGACACGACTGAAGCGACTTAGCAGCAGCAGATACAGATCAAAGGATCATGGTTGGGAAGCTACAGTATTTAATCTATTGAAAATAATACTGTGTATCATATGAATGTGTTTATTAACTTTTGAGCATTATTATTTACTTACTAGTCTATGATGACGTTGAATAATGTGCTATGTAAAAATATATTTAGTCATTTCAAAATTCATGTTATTATTTGATTGATTTTGTATCAAAACATGATATAAGAAGTGTTGTTTTTTCAGTGCTATTCTAAGGGCAAATCAGCAATTTACAAGTTTCAAATACACTTTTTACTAGTATTGCAGTTTGAAATTTTTTTTTACAAAATATACTTTGCTGCCTCAGTATAAACTCTGTAGAAGTTTTGTACAAATATATTTATCAAGAAAATAACAAACCTAATTCCTATTTTGTTCACTCTAGCTTTACCTTTGACCTTGCCCTAAACTGTCATCTTGAAAATTTCTAATCTTGACAGTGGTTGATTGTTTAGTTGCCAACTCCTTTCTTGCTTCTCTTCTAACTCTGTTCTCAGAGAGATGTCTACATCTGTACCACTGGCATCCTATTTCTTAGTTCATCATTTCCACCACCTAACCCCCAGCCTTTCAGGATTTCATAGCACTGAACTATTTACCAACACACCGCCTATCACCATGAGCACTGGTGGAGAGTTCTGACAAAATGCGATCCACTAGAGAAGGCAATGGCAAATCACTTCACTATTCAGGCCGTGGACTTGGGAAGCCATGGCTGCTGAGACACACTTACTGCTTTGCCCACACAAACTAAACTGTTTCTAAAGGGTTGTTACCAAAAATAAAGAGAAAGAAAAAAGAAACATATGAGATACAGATCATATATAGCCTTCAAAACCTAATATTTGCTATGCCTTTCTCTAGAACTTCTACAATTATTCATACACACTCTTTATCATTCAATTAAGAAAATTATTCTTGTGAAAGAAGGGGACACATGACTCGAAATCAAGACTGAAAACAAAGAAATGGAACAGATATAAAGGTGACTTAGATGCAGGTATTAGCTGAGGAAGACTAAAATAACTATAGTAATAAGCCTCTTTAGTTCTTCTTTGCTTTCTGCCATAAAGGTGGTGTCATCTGAGGTTATTGATATCTCTCTTGGAAGGCTTGATTCCAGATTGTGCTACATCCAGCCCAACATTTTGCATGATGTACTCTGCATATAAGTTAAAAAAGCAAGCTGACAATATACAGCCTTGACATACTCCTTTTCCGATTTGGAATCAGTCTGTTGTTCCATGTCCCATTCTAACTGTATGTAGGTCTAACTTTTTGACCTACATACACATTTCTCAGGAGGCAGGTCAGGTGGTCTGGTATTCCCATCTCTTTCAGAATTTTCCACAGTTTGTTGTGATCCACACAATCAAAGGCTTTGGCATAATCAATAAAACAAAAGTAGATGAATTTCTGGTACTCTCTTGCTTTTTTGATAATCCAGTGGATGTTGGCAATTTGATCTCTGGTTCCTCTGCCTTTTCTAAATCCAGCTTGAACATCTGGATGCTCATGATTCACGTCCTGTTGAAGCCTAACTTGGAGAATTTTGAGCATTACTTTGCTAGTGTATGAGATGAGTACAATTGTGCAGTAGTTTGAAATTCTTTGGCATTGCCTTTCTTTGGGATTGGAATGAAAACTGACCTTTTCCAGTCCTGTGGCCACTGCTGAATTTTCCAGATTTGCTGGCATATTGAGTACAGTTCTTTCACAGCATTATCTTTTATGTTGATGAGGCCTTACAAATAGCTGAGAAAAGAGGAGAAGCTAAATGCAAAGGAAAGATACCCATTTGAATGCAGAGTTCCAAAGAATAGCAAGGAGAGATAAGAAAGCTTTCCTCAGCAATCAATGCAAATAAATAGAAGAAAACAATAGAATGGGAAAGACTAGAGATCTCTTTAAGAAAATTAGAGATACTAAGGGAATATTTCATGCAAAGATGAGCACGATAAAGGACAGAAATGGTATGGACCTAACAGAAGCAGTAGATATTAAGAAGAGGTGGCAAGAATACACAGAAGAACAACACAAAAAAGATCTTCATAACCCAGATAACCACAATGGTGTGGTCACTCACCTAGAGCCAGACATTCCGGAATGCAAAGTCAAGTGGGCCTTAGGAAGCGTGACTATTAGCAAAGCTAGTGGAGGTGATAGAATTCCAGTTGAGCTATTTCAAATCCTAAAAGATGATGCTATGAAAGTGCTGCACTCAATGAGTGCCAAAGAATTGATGCTTTTGAACTGTGGTGTTGGAGAAGACTCTTGAGAGTCCCTTGGACTGCAGGGAGATTCAGCCAGTCAATCCTAAAGGAAATCAGTCCTTAATATTCATTGGAGGACTGATGCTGAAGCTGAAACTCCAATACTTTGGCCACCTGATGCAAAGAACTCATTGGAAAAGACCCTGATGCTGGGAAAGATTGAAGGCAGGAGGAGAAGGGGACAACTGAGGATGAGATGGTTGGGTGGCATCACTGACACGATGGACATGAGTTTGAGTAGACTTCAGGAATTGCTGATGGACAGAGATGCCTGGTGTGCTGCAGTCCATGGGGTTTCAAAGAGTCAGATACGACTGAGCGACTGAACTGAACTGAATAAGCCTCTTATCCTCATCCATCAGAGGGCAGACAGAAGAACCAAGAACTAAAATCCCACAACCTCCAAAACAAAAACCACATTCACAGAAAGCTAACCAAAATGATCACATGGATCACAATCTTGTGTAACTCAATGAAGCTATCAGACATGCCATGTAGGGCCACCCAAGACAGATGGGTCATGGTTGAGAGTTCTGACAAAATGTGGTCCACTGGAGAAGGCAATGGCAAATTACTTCAGTATTCTTGCCTTGAGAACCCCATGAATAGTATCAAAAGACAAAAAGATATGGCACTGGAAGATGAGACCCCCAGGTCAGTAGGTGTCTATTATGCTACTGGGGAAGAGTGGAGAAATAACTCCAGAAAGAATGAAGTTGCTGGGCCAGTGTGGAAATGACACTCAGTTTTTAATGTGTCTAGTGGAAAAAACAAAGTCTGATGCTGTAAAGAGTCTTCTCTTTACAGGATATTTAATAGGAACCTGGAATGTTAGGTCCATTAATGTTAGGTCCATAGTCAAGCAGGAGATGGCAAGAGTGAGCATCAGTGAACTGAAATGGACGGGAATGAGTGAATTTAATTCAGACGACCATTATATCTACTACTGTAGCCAAGAATCTGGAGAAGGAAACAGCCACCCACTCCAATATTCTTGCCTGTAGAATCCCATGGATGGAGGAGCCTGGCAGGCTATAGTCCATGGGGTTGCAAGAGTTGGACATGACTTAGTGACTAAACCAAAACCACCAGGCAAGAATCTCTTAGAAGAAATGGAGTAGCCCTCATAGTAAATAAAAGAGTCTAAAATGCAGTGCTTGGGTGCAGTCACAAAAATGACAGAATGATCCCAGTTTATTTCCAAGGCAAACAGTTCAACATCACAGTAACTGAAGTCTATGCCCCAATCACTAATGCCAAAGAAGATGAAGTTGAATGGTTCTATGAAGAACTACAAGACCTTCTAGAACTAACACCAAAAAATATGTCCTTTTCATTATAGGGGATTGGAATATAAAAGTAGGAAGTCAAGAGCTACCTGGAGTAACAGACAAGTTTGGCCTTGGAGTAGAAAATGAAGCAGGGCAAAGGCCAACAGAGTTTTATCAAGAGAACACATTGGTCATAGCAAATACCCTCTTCCAACAACACAAGAGATGACTCTACATATAGATATCACCAGATGCACAATACCAAAATCATATTGATTATATTCTTTGCAGCCAAATATGGAGAAGCTCTATGCAGTCAGCAAAAATAAGACTGGGAGCTGACTGTGGCTCAGATCATGAGCTCCTTATTGCAAAACTCAGGCTTAAGCTGAAGAAAGTACGGAAAACTACTAGGACATTAAGCTATAAGAAAGAAAGTGAAAGTGAAGTCGCTCAGTTGTGTCTGACTCTTTGCGACCCCATGGACTGTAGCCCACCATGTTCCTCCATCCATGGGATTTTCTGGGCAGGAGTACTGGAGTGGGTCGCCGTTTCCTTCTCCAGAGGATCTTTCTGACCCAGGGATTGAATCCAGGTCTCCCACATTGCAGGCAGACGCTTTACCGTCGAGCCACCAGACATTAAGGTATGACCTAAATCAAATCCCTTATGATTATACAGTGGAGGTGATGAATAGATTCAAGGGATTAGATCTGGTAGACAGAGTACCTGGAGAACTACAGATGGAGGTTCATAACATTGTACAGGGTAAAGTGACCAAAACCATCCCCAAGAAAAAGAAATGCAAGAGGACAAAGTGGTTGTCTGAGGAGGCTTTACAAATAGCTGAGAAAAGAAGAGAAAGGCAAAGGAGAAAGGAAAGATATACTTACTGAATGCAGAGTTCCAGAGAACAGCAAGGAGAGATAAGAAAATTTTCCTACGTGAACAATGCAAAGAAATGGAGGAAAATAATACAATGAAAAAGACTAGCTATCTCTTCAAGAAAATTGTAGATACCAAGGGAATATTTCATGCAAAGATGGATACAATAAAGGACAAAATTCGAAAGGACCTAACAGAAGTAGAAGAGATTAAGAAGAGGTGGCAAGAATACACAGAAGAACTATACAAAAAAGGTCACAAGGACCCAGATAATCACGATGGTATGGTCACTCATCTAGAGCCAGACATCCTGGAGTGTGAAGTCAATTGAGTCTTAGGATGCATTACAACAAACAAAGCTAGTGGAGGTGATGCAATCCAGCTGAGTTATTTAAAATCCTAAAAGATGCTGCTGCTAAAGTGCTACAGTCAACATGCCAGCAAATTTGGAAAACTCAGCAATGATCACAGGACTGCAAAAGATCAGCTTTCATTCTAATTCTAAAGAAAGGCAATGCCAAAGAATGTTAAAACTACCATACAATTGTAATCATTTCACATGCTAGCAAAGTAATGCTCAAAATGCTTCAAGCTAGGTTTCAACAGTACATTAACTGAAAACTTTCAAATGTACATGCTGGATTTAGATAAGGCAGGAGAATCAGAGATCAAATTGACAATGTTTGTTGGATCATAGAAAAAGCAAGGAAATTTCAGAAAAACATCTACTTCTGCTTCATTGTCTATGCTAAAGCCTTTAACTGTGTGGATCACAACAAACTGAATCAAAGTAAAATACCCTTGCTCCTTGGAAGGAAAGGTATGACAAACCTAGTCAGTGTATTAAAAAGCAGAGACTACTTTGCTGACAAAGGTCGGTGTAGTCAAAGCTATGGTTTTTCCAGGAGTCATGTATGGCTGTGAGAGTTGGACCATAGAAAAGGATGGTTGCCAAAGAATTGATGCTTTCAAATTGTGGTGCTGGAGAAGACTCTTGAGATTCCATTGGACTGAAAGGAGATCAAACCAGTAAATTCTAAAGGAAACCAACCTTGAATATTCATTGGAAGGACTGATGCTGAGGCTAAATCTCCAATATTTTGGCCACTTGATGTGAAGAACTGACTCACTGGAAAAGACCATGATGCTTGGAAAGACTGAGAGTGAGAAGAGAAGGGGGCAACAGAGGATGAGATGTTTGGAAGGTATCACCAATTCAATGGAACTGAGTTTGGGTAAACTCCGGGAGATGGTGAAGGACAGGGAGCTGAGCATGCTGCAGTCCATGGGGTTGCAGGGAGTCAGACAACACTTGGTGACTGAACAATAATATATTAATAAGATCAAGAAGTCAGAGAAAAAGATGAAACCACAGAAGGTGAGTTTGGGATTTTCACCAGAGAAAAGAATCTAATGGAAATTCTATAGATGAAAAAATCTATCAAGGAAATTTAGGGGAAAGAGCATATTAGGGAAGGATTAGTGATGTGTAATATAGAATATATTGAGTTTCCCTTGTGGCTCAGCTAGTAAAGAATCTGCCCACAATGCGGGAGACCTGGGTTCGATCCTAGGGTTGGGAAGATTACCTGGAGAAGGGAAAGGGGAAATCAGTCCTGAATACTCATTGGAAGGACTGATGCTGAAGCTGAAACTCCAATACTTTGGCCACTTGATGCAAAGAACTGACTCTTTTGAAAAGACCCTGATGCTGGGAAGGATTGAAGGCAGGAGAAGAAGGTGATGACAGAGGATGAGATAGTTGGATGGCATCACTGACTCAATGGACATGAGTTTGAGTAAACTCCGGGTGGGAATTGGTGATGGACAGGGAGGCCTGGCGTGCTGCAGTCCATGGGGTCACAAAGAGTCAGAGACAACAAAGTGACTGAACTGAACTGAACTGAATATAGAATATTAGAATATATGCATATTGAGCCATAAAGGAAAACATGTGAAAAATATAAAAGTATTTGAGACCTGTAGAGCAGAATAAATATGATTAAATTAACTTAAATTGGGGTCTCTGACAGAGTAAAGAAAGACAATGAACAGAAGCACACTTCAAGAAATAATAGCTGAGCAATTTCCAAAACTTATAAAAGGAATGGAGCTCTGGAGAACACAATTAAGGAGAGTTGCAGAGAAATGCAGAAAGGTTCCTCAAGGTTTTGGCTGAGTTATGATCTAAGATGAATAAAGAGAACTAAAAACTACATTGAAGCCTGAGATAGAACCCTTGGAAAGGACATGTCAACAGTCATTATAACTATCTTCATAGCCTCAAAATATGTATTATGAAGATATCTATACTTTTAAGATGGTAGAGGAAAATGTGAGTACCAGATATAGAGAAAAAATGGAAATGGTAGATATAAAACAAATTTAAATATGGAATTAAAAATGCGCTGGTTGGGATTAATAGAAAAGCACTGCAAAATAAAAGATCAGTGAAACCAAAGACAGCACTGGAAAATATTGAAAATAAAGCATGGATAGAAAAATAGACAAAAAAATCAATAAATAGGCTATCAGGAAACTGGGATATATTATCAAGTTGTCAAACATATACATATGTAACTGATGTCACAGGAAAAGAACACAGAAGGAAAGAAAACAGAGAAGGAATGCATATACTTGAAGAAATAATGACTGAAGAGTATCTAAGTTTACTGAATATATATACCCATAGATTCAATTCATGGAGTTCAATGACCCACAGATTTAATTCAAGGAGATCAATGACCCTTTGCAGAATAAAGATAAAATAAAACCACCCCAAAGTGTATCTTGGTGAAATTGCTTAAAGGTAGTAATTAAGAAATATAGCCAGATGAAAAAGACACATTATGTACAAGAGGCAAAGGTAAGAATTAGCATCAGAAACTATGCATGTGAGGATGGTCACCCATAACATACTGCAAGAAAACAAAATGCATAATCCATATAACATACACACAGAGATATACACACACACCCCTCTGTTGTTCCTGAATTCTTTAACCAGTGGAAAAAAACTCTTTCAAAAATGAAGAAAAATAAAGAGTTTTTGAGTCAAACAAAGAAATCGTATCACTTGGAGACATGTATGACAAAAATTGTTATAGATTGATCTTTACAGAGGAAAAATAGCCCACAGAAATTTGAATCTTCATAAAGAATAAAAAATAAGCCAGAAGTGATAAACATGTAGGTTAACATAAAAACAAGTTTTCCTTTAAAATATTTTGAAAAATAATTTATATGACAATAGATTTGGCAATGATTTTTTTGGATATGTTACCAAAAGTACAGGCAATGAGAGAAAAATATTGATAAATCTGACTATATTAGAATAAAAAAACTTATGTGCATCAAGGAATACAGTGAACAGAGTTCATGGAATGGGAGAAAATATTTGGAAATTATATGATAAGGGATTAATATCCAGTGTACATACCAAACTCCTAACACTCAACAACAAAAAGATAAATAACCCAATTTAAAAATGGGCATAGGGTTTGAATGGACATTTCTCCAAAGCAAATATACAAATAGCCAATAAGCACATAAAAAGATGCCCAACATCATAATCGTTAGGTAAATGTAAATCAAAACCACAATGAGATATTACCTCATACTGTTAGATTGGCTACTATTATAAAACCAGAAAATAAGTATTGGTTAGAATGTGGAGAAATTGAAATGCTTTTAACACTGTTGGTGGAAATGTAAAATGAGCATCTGCTATGGAAAAATGTACAGTCATTCCTTAAAACAATTAACATAGTATTGTCATATATTCCAGACATTCCTTTTCTGGGTTTATATCTCCCCAGATGAAATGAAGATATTTGTTCACCCATTATCACAACAATAGGGCTTCCCAGGTAGCAGTAGTGGTAAAGAACCTGCCTGTCCATGCTGGAGACATAAAAGACATGGGCTCAATCCCTGGGTCAGGAAGATTCCCCAGAGGAGGGCATGGTAACCCACTCCAGTATTCTTGCCTGGAGAATCCCATGGACAGAGGAGCCTGGCAGGCTATGGTCCATAGGGATGCAAAGAGTTGGACATGACTGAAGTGACTTAGTACATTCACAGCAATGTGATTCAGTATAGCCAAAAGGTAGAAGCAACACCAGTGGCTATCAAAAGGTAAATAGATAAGCAAGATGTGGAATATATACATGATAAGATATTATCCAACCTTGAAAGGAAATTCTGACACATGCTACAACGTAGATAACTCTTTGAGAACATTGTGCTAAGTGAAAGAAGCCAATCACAAAAAGACAAATGCTGTATGGTACCATTTATATGAGATGCCTAGAGTAGTTAGACTTATAAAGCTAGGGAGCAGAATGGTAGTTGCCAGGAATGAGGGAAAAGAGAACGGGGATTTGCTGTTTAATGGGTACAGAGATTTAGCTTTGCAAGATGAAAGAGTTCCGGAGATGGGTTGCACAACACTGTGAATGTACTTAACACTATTGAGCTGTACACTTGAAAATGGCTAAGATGGTAAATTTTATGTTATGTATGTTATATCACAGCTACAAATGAAATTACAATTAGATTATACATGGAGATAATATGTGTAACAATTATATAAAGGACAGAAGGAAGTGAACTGACGTATACTGTTATAAGGACTTTATGCTACAAACCGTGTGTGTGTGTGTGTGTGTGTATTCAGTTGTATCTGACTCATTGCAACTCCATGGACTATAGCCCACCAGGCTCCTCTGTTTATGGAATTTTCCAGGCAAGAATATGCAAGTGAGTTGCTATTTCCTACTCCAGGGGATTGTCCCAACCCAGGGATAGAACTCACGTCTCTTGCGTCTCTTGCATTGGCATGTGGATTCTTTATTACTGAGCCCCTGAGAAGCCCAATGTGGTATAACTATTTGGAAACAAAGTGTGATAAATTGAAGACATATAACATAAATCCTAAAGCAATCACTATAAAATAAAACAAAGAGGAATAGTAAGTGTGGAGCTAAAACAGAATCTTTTAAAAAGGCAAGGAAAAAAGAGAAAAAATAGGCCGATTGCAGATTTATCTAAACATATTGATATTTTGCAAAAGGTCAGTTGTTTACATACTCTATTTAAAAGTTAAAAAGTCAGATTGAATTAAAAAATTAAGACCTACTATAGATTATCTACAATGAGCCTATTTCAAATATAGACACAGAGATTAAAAGTGGGATGATGGAAAAATATAAACCTAGAAAATAAAAATTAAAAACTAAATAGGCTCTATTAACATCAAGGCAAAGAACACTAAAACAGAATATTACTAGGAGTAAACAGAGACATTTCATAATAAAAGATGTCAATTTATTAAGACAGAACAATCTTGGGTGTGTATATCTTTCAAAAATACACGAAGCAAAACTGATAAAATTGAAAGAAGAAACAGATAAATTATATCACATACATCTATCCTACAACTACAGGTGGGGATTTCAACTGTTCTCTTTCTATAACTGTTAGAATGAAAACAAATAAACTCAATAAGGATACAAAAGTTTGGATAACACTATCAACCCGTTTTGCTCCATTTTACCAAATTGAATTTTAGATTGCACTTCATCTCAAAGGAGGAGAATACACATTCTTTCAAGTGCATAAAAAACATTCTCCAACATAGACTACTTTATGAATCATTAATCAAATCTCAAAAAAATCTGAGGATTAAAATCAGACAAAATACAGCCTCCAAACACAATAAAATTATAATTGAAATCAGTAACAAAAATATTTCTGGCAAATACTGAAATATTTGGAAGTTAACTTCTAAACAAAAAGGCATTCACAAGAAAAATTAGAAAATTTTTATTTTATTTTATTTTTTAACTTTACAATATTGTATTGGTTTTGCAGATTGAAAATAAAAATGGCATTTGAAGAATGCAGCTAAAGCATTTCTTGGACGGAAATTTAGAGCAATGCTTCTAATGTTTACATTAGAAAATAAGAAAAATCTCAAATCAATGTGGAAGCTTCCATCTAGAAACTAGAAAAATGAAGATAAAATGAAACTTAAAATTAGAAAATGATAAAGAACAGAAATCAACAAAATTAAAACCAGAAAGTTGATAAAAATCAATAAACCTAACAGTTGATTCTTCAGAAAAATCAATAAAGTTGATAAAATTCTGCTCAGACTGATGAAGAAGAAAAGAGAAGATGATATCAGAATGAAATGAGGGTATCACTTGTTTAGGCATCGTAAGCATTATACAGGAATTTTATAAACAACCTTATCACCACCAACTCAATAAGTTAGATAAAATGCATAGTTCATTGATGACATGTCATCTACAGCCAGAATCACCTAAGAGGAAAAGATAACCTGAATAACCCTGTAACACTGAGAGAGTTATTTCCTAGGCAGGTTGATAGGGAGTCTAGGGGTCCCCAAGGAGAGAAGGGTCTGGAATTCTCAAGGAGGAAGAAAGGACAAACTTTTTTCTTTCTCCACATTCTTTAGGATTATATAACAATAATGTATCCTGCCTAAGGACAGTCTTTGGATTCAACCTTCTGTTGTCTTAAAATGTAAATTATGGGAGTAGACCTGGTCTTTACAAGGATGTATCCTGCCTGAGGACAGTGTTATTTTAAAATGTAAATTATGGGAGTAGGTCTGATGAGGTCTTTACAACCTCCAGACATTCTTTGGATTATATAACTTCCTTGTTAACACTAGCAAGCGGGTACTCTTTCTGCCCCCTTCTGATGCCTATGTCAGAAGCTTTCTCTATCTCCTTTATACTTTAATAAAACTCTATTACACAAAAGCTCTGAGTGATCAAGCCTCGTCTCTGGTCCCGGATTGAATTCTTCTCCTCCGGGGGCCAAGAATTCCGGTGTCTTCGCGTGATCCAACAACAACCTTTCAACATCATAGTAAAATATTTTCCACAAAGAAAACTTGAAGCCCTGGTGTCTTCACTAGTGAACTCCACCAAACATTTGTGGCTAAAATAATCAATTTTACACAATCTCTTTCTGAAATAGAAGAGAAGGGGATAATTCCCAACTCATATTATGATGCCTGTATTTGTTATCAAAACCAGATAATGACGTAACAAAAATATTATATTTCAGCAGCCCCGATGAACAGGGAAACAACCAAACAAAACAACATAATTTCAGCAAATCAATTCCAGAAAATATTAAAAAAAAAACACATCATGAATAATAGATTTATCAGAAGACACTAAGTTGATTTAACAGAGTGGTCTGTTCATGTATTTGTAACAATAGGCTCCAGAAGGAGGAAAAAGAAAAACGAATAATTTGCAGCATTTGTCAATATTCCTGTTGCAATTCCCACAATGGACAATTTCTATCCAACTATCACTGTTATTTTACTGAATTCAGAGTTGGGAAAGATGCACACAATTGGCATTCTACTGATTTAATGTTTAAAAATCAATTCAAATAAATCATCATATTAACATACTATAAAAGGAAAAAAAACTATGCTCCTCTCAATAGATGTAGATAAATCATTTGCACATATCCAATACAAATTATGAAAACTGAGCATGTTAGTTTCTTAGGGCTTGCTTTCACAAATTACTACACATTCAGTTCAGTTCAGTTCAGTTGCTCAGTTGTGTCCGACTCTTTGCAACCCCATGAATCGCAGCACGTCAGGCCTCCCTGTCCATCACCAACTCCTGGAGTTCACTCAGACTCACGTCCATCGAGTCAGTGATGCCATCCAGCCATCTCATCCTCTGTCGTCCCCTTCTCCTCCTGCCCCCAAACCCTTCCAGCATCAGAGTCTTTTCCAATGAGTCAACTCTTTGCATAAAGTGGCCAAAGTACTGGAGTTTCAGCTTTAGCATCATTCCTTCCAAAGAAATCCCAGGGCTGATCTCCTTTAGAATGGACTGGTTGGATCTCCTTGCAGTCCAAGGGACTCTCAAGAGTCTTCTCCAACACCACAGTTCAAAAGCATCAATTCTTCGGCAGTCAGCTTTCTTCACAGTCCAACTCTCACATCCATACATGACCACTGGAAAAACCATAGCCTTGACTAAACAGACCTTTGTTGGCAAAGTAACGTCTCTGCTTTTGAATATGCTAGCTAGGTTGGTCAGAACTTTCCTTCCAAGGAGTAAGCGTCTTTTAATTTCATGGCTGCAATAAAAATCTGCAGTGATATGGAGCTCCCCAAAAATAAACTCTGACACTGTTTCCACTGTTTCCCGTTTCCCCATCTATTTCCCATGAAGTGATGGGACCAGATGCCGTGATCTTCGTTTTCTGAATGTTGACCTTTAAGCCAAGTTTTTCACTCTCCTCTCACTTTCATCAAGAGGCTTTTGAGTTCCTCTTCACTTTCTGCCATAAGGGTGGTGTCATCTGCATATCTGAGGTTATTCATATTTCTCCCTGCAATCTTGATACCAGCTTGTGCTTCTTCCAGCCCAGAGTCTCTCATGATGTACTCTGCATATAAGTTAAATAAGCAGGGTGGCAATATACAGCCTTGATGTACTCCTTTTCCTATTTGGAACCAGTCTGTTGTTCCATGTCCAGTTTTAACTGTTGCTTCCTGACCTGCATATAGGTTTCTCAAGAGGCAGGTCAGGTGGTCTGGTATGCCCATCTCTTTCAGAATTTTCCACGGTTTATTGTGATCCACCCAGTAAAAGGCTTTGGAATCGTCAATAAAGCAGAAATAGATGTTTTTCTGGAACTCTCTTGCTTTTTCCAAGATCCAGCAGATGTTGGCAATTTGATCTCTGGTTCCTCTACCTTTTCTAAAACCAGCTTGAACATCTGGAAGTTCACGGTTCACGTATTGCTGAAGCCTGGCTTGGAGAATTTTGAGCATTACTTTACTAGCGTGTGAGATGAGTGCAATTGTGTGGTAGTTTGAGCGTTCTTTGGCATTGCCTTTCTTTGGGATTGGAATGAAAACTGATCTTTTCCAGTCCTGTGGCCACTGCTGAGTTTTCCAAATTTGTTGGCATATTGACTGCAGCACTTTCACAGGATCATCTTTCATTGGATAGCTTGAAACAACAAACATTTATTGCTTCACAGTGCTGAAGGCTAGAAATCCAAAATCAAGTTGTTGGTAGGGCCATATTTTCTCTGGTGCCTCTAAAGGAAACACTTCCTTGACTCTTAGATTTTGGTGCTTGCCAACAATCCTTTGTATTCCTTGGCTTGTAGATTACTCTGATCTCTGCCTCCCTCTTTAATGGTCTTCCTGTGTCTATTTTCATCTTTCTTATCTTCTCATGAGGACAACCCTAACCTTGTATGATTTTATCTTAATTATATTTGTAAAGACCTTACTTTCCAATAAGGTCACATCTACAAGTATTAGGTGTCACAATTTAGGCATATCTTTTGGGGAGATGTAATACAATCCATAATACTGAAAAAACTTGAAAAAATGACATCTACAAAAAATCTACCACAACATTGCACTTAAAAGACCAAATGCTTTCTCCTAGGATCAGAAAAAGACTAAAATAATAAAATGTAAAGATGAAAACTTAGGGAACAATATTTCCCCTTTGCGTAGGTTTAATTGTCAGTGGGGAGGACATATTGACAGGAGAATTTGCCTGAATTTTGAAAGAGAGGCATGGAAATACCACTCCCACTAAATTGCCACACTAAGGAGAGGCTGTGGGGATTTTAGTGTTCTTCTCCTGGTGGATGTGGTTGCCCTTTTATCTTTCATTTATATGCCTTCCCTGAATCATGAATATTCTATACAAAAAGAATTACACACATTTCTGTACTTTTCTCCCCCAGTCATCTATTTTTCTCATTTACCTATTGCTGTATAACATGTCATTTGAAAATTTAATGGTTTATAAAACAAGCATCTATTTAACTTGAATTTTGCAATTTGGGTAAATTTGGTGGGATCTGGTTCTCATCTTCATGTAACATCAACTGGGATCACTCGTGGCAGCTCAACTTGGATGGAAATGTCCAAGATGACCATGATTCAAGATGTCCACTGTCTTTCTATGCGGTGTTTCTCTTATCATTAGAAACTTATAGCCAGAGTTCCTTAGAAGGCAGCAGGATGCTCTTAAAAGCTTCCCACATGGCTATACTTCACTGGGCAGGCTATTGTGAAGCTCCTGTATTACTCTTGCTGTCTCACGACCAGATTCAGTGTTGGCAGAGAGAACACAAGCTGTGTATCCTGGAGATGTGTTTCACAGGGGTCTCCAGAGTAACAGTCTGTCATGCACTGGGAACCCTGTCTACTAAGTAGGCAGCTCTTTTTAATCAGACTGCCACCACTGCCTACTGCTTAATATATTTGGATTTTATTTTGGTGGGAAGGGAGACATTTCCCTGAAAATTCCCCTCAAAATTAATCCTACTAATTCTATTTGCTCTCTCTTGAATTCTAGTTTTTTTCTGGAATGAATGTTTCCTCTGCAGAGATATTTCCTAAGCTTCCTTTGAGCACAGTTCTCTCAAGTCAATCTAATCCTACCTATGATCTAAATCTTCTAGTGATATCTACCAAATTTTAAACTCACACTTTTCATCTTTATGACAGATTTATTATTTTTGTCCCCAATTTTTTTTTTCTTTTTTTTCCCCCTGAGATTTATGCTTGAAAGTAGACGTGTAGACTCTGTGCCCTATAATGTTTCATGGTGATGATAAGTGACTATGGTTGACTCTATCTTTCAATCCTTTCCATTAGAGCTGTCAGCATCTCCCATTCTCAATATATACACAAGTCACAACTCTCAGTATCTGTATCTTCCTGTGTTTCTCATATTGACTCCAGATGTTTATTCACATGACTTGCTTTCCTTAGTGGGGTATTAGCAACAATGACTCAAGCAGAGGCATATCTTTGTTTTTACATTGGGAGTAGTACTCTAGGCCATTTTGCTGGAGAGGGGTCACATGGAGAGAACCTGAGGTAGAGGAGACTTCATGTAATGAGAGAGAAAGATACGTCGAGGAGAATAAAGATACTTATGCCAGATTCCCCACTGAATGAAGCCACTTGAGTGACCCCAGTCAACACCTTGTGGATCAAAAGATCTGAGCAGTTAATTCCAGAATGGCAAGAAGTAAAAATCCCTGTTTTAAGATACTGTTTGGGGGTATTTCCTTATGCATCAATAAATAACTGAATTGGGTACAAAGGAGAGCCTTGTTCCCAGACAAACTGGACTACACACATTTTCCATAAATTCTTTCTCATTTTCCTCCTTTTATTGTTGGTTTTCTCATGTTTTTACTTCCTTCTAGAATGTATATGCCTGCCTATTGGAATCCTACACATCCTTCAAGACGTTGAAATATTAAGTATTGAGCAAAGTGATATAGGTATCCTGTATTTCTAATACATTTTGACTTATCTTTCTTTACTTCTCACCGAGGAGAAAATCCCCCAGGATTTATGGTTGTCTCTATTTTCATTAACCAGGCTGAACTACAACACTATGTCATTATTTTAAACCCAAGTGATTGTAAACTGTCGACATGCCAAGAAAACCACTATTGTAGATGATTGAAGCTGTTTCAGGAGTTCATTTTCTTTTTCAGCTATCTGGCTGTTGCAGCGAGTGGAAAATGGACCCAATGATAATAATTATAGCAATCGGTTTTTTGAATGCTTACGGCACTGTGTTCAGGCCTTTGCGTGTGTAATCCAGGTGTCCTAAACTTCAGCATTCTGTGCTTACCAAAGAAGGTTCTCATCTGGAAGCTACCATGATATCTACTCCTGCTCTGGCTCCACTTATTTCTGTCTCTGTCCACAAATACATTTGGTGAAATCTCATAGTATCATTTCCCATCATGAAAATGCCAAACTACATGAGGAGTGTGGTCTCCCTATGTTCTCATAGTTTGGAACTACTTGCTTTGGAAGGTAAGAACACAGGTGGGAAAGTAGCTTCCTACCCAATTCTTTCCTATGCTTGTCATCTAGGTTCTGAAATAGGCTAGCTTGTATAGAGTCTCACAGATGATAAAAAAATAATAATAGATATTTATTAATCATTGGCCAAACACTGTACTTTTACAGTTCCATTTAATAGAACCAGCACCTCTATGAAATAGTATTGTTATCATCACCGTTCCTCAGATGGGTATGCAGACTTCAAGAGGTGAAAGCGCCAAAGATCAAACAAGTTTCCAAGAAACTGCATCAGTTTTTGTCTGATCAACTTTACTCTAGTCACAAGAGCACAAACCCAGTTCGAGAAGCTTTTTGGTTGTCATGTCCCATTTCATGTGTTTAACCAAGTCTGACTGACACCAGGAACTTTCATCCCATCCCTTATTCCACTGCCTTATTTTATAACCAAAGCTCCTCTCTTATAAGAGAATGAAAAGAGATATGGAGGAAAGGCAGGTTTACCAGGGGAGCCGCCTGCATCGACAGGTGTATCCTACTCAATCAGCCAAACTGCCCCATTACACCTGCATTATCGTGCTATTCTGAACAACAAACACAATATGTAGGGTGGTTAGCCTTGTTCCTGTTTTATAGCTGAGGAAACCAGCACTCAGCACTGTTAAGCCTTCTGCCCACACTCACAAAAGGATCATGTGACTATGAGCACGGGTGATTAGGAGTGCAAGCCAAGTTCATAATGAGCCCATCATAATATTTCCCAGAGAAGGCCTTGCTGCTGCTGCTGCTAAGTCGCTTCAGTCGTGTCCGACTCTGTGCGACCCCATAGACGTCAGTCCACCAGGCTCCCCCATCCCTGGGATTCTCCAGGCAAGAATTCTGGAGTGAGTTGCCATTTCCTTCTCCGATGCATGAAAGTGAAAAGTGAAAGTGAAGTCGCTCAGTCGTATCCGACTCTTAGAGACCCCATGGACTGCAGCCCACTAGGCTCCTCCGTCCATGGGATTTTCCAGGCAAGAGTACTGGAGTGGGGTGCCATTGCCTTCTCCGAGAGAAGGCCTTAGGAAAGTAAGAAAACAAAGTTTTCTTAATAAACTGGGAACTTCTAATATTTATTGAAGAGGAAACTTTTTTGGTATCACTTTGTACAAAGGGACTTCCAATAACTAGAGATGTGTGTTGATACTCTCAATATAGAGAGAGAACATGCAGACATGAACAAGTAACCACTTAAATCAATCAGATTTATATTCATAAAAAAAGTAATTTCACATTTATGTTCTCACATTGATTTTTATAACTTCAGGTTTCTAGCAGGAAATGAGAGCAATGCCCTCTTTTTATTTTCCCCCAACAACATAGAAGCCTGCAAGTACTCAATTTCCTTAGTAAATGCCACCCTAGCTATTGCTTACTTATCATATTAAAATATTTCTAATACAGGTAAGGTTTATGCTTTCTCTAAGGAGAACTGGCTTTATTTTTATTATGTACTTAAGGAACATCTTAACTTTCCAGAAAATTAGTGAAGAAGGGAATATATTAAGATGAAATAGAAGGTATTTACTGAACCTGGTATATTTCTAAAGAAAAGTGTGTGGTATACCACATAATTATGAAATTAGGTCTTACTTAAAATGGCAAATGCTTAATGTGCTAATGTATTTCATATAAAATTGAACCCTAGAGCATACTGTCGAAGGCAGAAGATAAAACTTTTTTATCCCCCTAAAAATACATAAATAAAGATTCAGAAGAAGATGTTAGCAATCTAGTCTGAGATCAGGTTGCAATTTTATTATATCAATCAAATAGTTTTTAAAAAAAAATTTTTAAAGCATCCCTTCCTCAATATATTTGGGGAATATTGTAAATCTATTCATTTTCCTGGGTTTCTTAATGTTAGGTATAATAAGCATATTCAGAGATGAGGCTATAGCATCATTTCATGTTTTTACCCAGGAGGGGTGCAACGGGCTGAATATTTGTGTCCCTTGCAAAATTCAAATGTTGAAATCCTAACTTCCAATGTGGCAGTATTAAGAGGCAGGGCCTTATGGGAGGTGCTTAGGTCATGAGAGTTGAGCTTTACTGAAAGGGATTAATGCCCTCATAAATGGGATCCTAGAGAGCTTTCCTGCCCTCTCTTCACCACCCTAGAATACGAGAAGTTGGCAATTTGAAACCAGAAGAGGGTTTTCATCTAACCCAACCATGATGCCACCCGATCTCAGTTTTCTAGCCTCCAACAATGTGTGAATAAATTTTTATTTATAACCCACTCAGGCTATGAGTATGTTGTAACAGCAGCCTGAGATGAACTAAGACAAGGAGTATGATTCATTAGTCATCAAGGAGAAAGGCTTATATTTCTGATAAACTTTAGTAAATAAGCCATAACATTTCTTATATTTACTCCTATAGCACTCAATTCATAGATTATAATCTTTATATAAAGTGACCCATACAATATTCCCAATAAAAAACACCTTGTGGAATCTCCTCCATCATTAAGATAAACACATAAAGTCTCAATGTTTCCCCCAGAAGAATGATCTGTAGGTGGCAGGGAGCCGCTGGACTGAGTTACTCCACATCTGTTGCTCTTGAATTGTGCTTTCTCTACCTTCATTTAGTCCCCAGATAAAAGGTCCCCACTGCCTTTTTAAAAAACAAAACAATAATTCTTTTTCAAGCATCGATGCAGAGATTTCTCTTTGGTGTCCTTCTTGTGGTTGAAAAGGAAGAATTTTCAAAGATTTTATACAATACTGAGGTACAATAAAAATGACATTAAAATAGAAAGTATATGAAGCTTAAATGGGTTACTGATTCTACCATAACTAGTTTACCTGCAGGATTGTAAAGGCATGAGGAAGTACCACTGAGCTTAGACATCAGAGGAACCCTACAACTAGCTCAGATAAATTTTGATCCACAGAATTATAAGCTCAATGATTACTGATTTAAGACTAAGTTTTGGAGTTTTTTGTGTAATGACTAGGTAATGTATCATATTTCAACATAATCTATTCTGAAAGTAAATTCAAATATCAGTATCAGTTTGGGGTTCTTATAGCACATGAATGAGAGAGAAAGAGAGACAGAAATAGACAGAGACATAAAAAATTTTCACTTGGCTCCAGAAAAATCACACACATTATCACACACAAGAGCTTCCCAGGTGGCTCAGTGGTAAATAATCTGCCTCCAATGCAGGAAATGCAAAAGTCACAGGCTGCGAAGATCTCCTGGAGAAGGAAATGGCAACCCACTCCAGTATTCTTGCTTGGAAAATCTCATGGACAGAGAAGCCTGGTGAATTACAGTCCATAGAGTTGCAATGAGTCAGACACAACTGAGTGGCTGAGTGTGTGTGCACACACACACATATCACACACAAAATTATGTTCACATACCAATAAAAGTTAAATCAAGTATGGTAAATTAACGCTAAGATAAAACTTGTTCCTGATCCCTTTAGATCTCAGAACACGTCAGCCATTAATAAGTCAATTTTAATATCTAATAATTATTTTTGCTAAAGCATTAAGCAAAGATGTTCAATGCCTTCTATTAAGGTATGGATCATTAATAATCGAAAATTACAAAGCATCTATTGTAGTTGATGTAAAAAAGCAACTCTGTTCAAAATAAAGGTGCAATAACAATACTTCTTTGGGCATTTTGCACTTGATTTTTTAGTAGCAATTGTGATAAAAACTATGCTGGTGAATTTCTGAAGGCAGTCATGCAAAATATGATGCTGGCCATCTGGTCAAATCTTAAGAAGTCATAAGATTACTGAATTTTAGTCTGTCAACTTTAATTGTGAAAACTACTGTAACTGTATTCTCAATGTTTAGGGAAATTTAAATCCAAAATCAAGGCAATTCTTCAACCATGATAAAGAACACTTCCCCGAAATATGACTTTAGGAAACTATTCAAAACATCACAATTATTGCTGTCGCTTCAGTCAACAAACTCCTTATCAAGAACATCTGACTACGAAATTCTTATTATTGTGAACATGTCTGGAGCAATGTGATTTTGTTGTCTGATATTTTGAAACTAAGAAAAATATAAGATGCCAAAGGTCAGTAATTGGAAGTTTCAAATTAAATGTTTAATGACCCTGTTACCATACAGAATTACTTAGAGTAAAACATGATAAATGATCAAAATATGTATGAAATACCACAACAAAATGAAACAAGAAAGTGAGTACAAAACATTTTTTCCTTCCCACATTTTACATAACAATAATTAGATTTATACCCAAGGAAATAACTTAGCACTCCCTTCTCGGATACAGAGAAGGCATCTTCTCACTTTTTATCAGATATTCATGTCATAGTTGCCTCTTGCAAGATGCTTACATAAAGAGATCTATAAAATGATCTATTAGCCCCATCCTCACAAGGATTAGGTTCTTAAAAATCGTATCAATAATGAAAGATCCAGTGTTAAATAATGTATTGAAACACAATTGAACATCCTATTTTGTAAATGAAGAAAGTTAAGCTTATATTTATATATATGTACCATACATATGTGGAAACAATAGAAACAGTGACACACTTTGTTTTCTTGGGCTCCAAAATCACTGCAGATGGTGACTGCAGCCTTAAAATTAAAAGACGCTTGCTCATTGGAAGAAAAGCTATGACAAACCTAGACAGCATATTAAAAAGCAGAGACATTACCTACAAAGGTCTAGCTAGCCAAAGCTACAGTTTTTCCAGTAGTCATGTATGGATGTGAGAGTTGGACCATAAAGAAAGCTGAGCACCAAAGAATTGATGCTTTTGAACTGTGGTGTTGGAGAAGACTCTTGAGAATCCCTTGGAAAGCAAGAAAATCAAACTAGTCAATCCTAAAGAAAATCAGTCCTGAATATTCATTGGAAGAACTGATACTGACGCTCCAATACTTTGGCCACCTGATGCAAAGAACTGACCTGACTCAGTGCAAAAGACTCCAACGCTGGGAAAGATTGAAGGCAGAGGAGAAGGGGACACCAGAGGATGAGATGGTTGGATGGCATCACTGACTCAATGGACATGAGTTTGAGCAAGCTCTGGGAGTTGGTGATGAACAGGGAAGCCTTGCGTGCTGCAGTTCATGGGGTCTCAGAGTTGGACATGACTAAGAGACTGAATTGAATTGAACTGAACTGTATGTATTTGTCTCTTATACATTCACATGCATAAGAGCAGTGAAGAAAGAACTAGATATATTCTAAAGGGGCTTCCCTGGTGGCTCAGATGGTGAAGCATCTGTCTAATGCAGCAGACTCAGGTTCAATCCCTGGGTTGGGAAGACCTCCTGGAGAATGGAATGGCAACCCACTCTAGTATTCTTGACACAGGAGCCTGGTGGGCTGCAGTCCATGGGGTTGCAAAGAGTCAGACATGGCTGAGTGATTAACATATATATATATATACACTTATGTACTTGTTTAATAAGAACATATATATATATACACATATATGTGTGTGTATATATATATATACATACTTATGTACTATTATAACACATTGGAGACATGGATCCTCTTAGGTATATCTATAAAATGGGAGTCATGATTTGGAAAAAGTTTAGAAAATAAAATAGAAATTCATGCATTTGCATGAAAAAATAGTGATAAGATAGTTTCTTAAATATTGTAGGCTCTTACGAATTGTTTCTGGCTAGTGTGAAATACAGAAGGCTTCATGAAATTCCTACATTAGCTGGTAGAAGAGGTGAGATTTTGCTTTGATATGTAATGGAAGTCTGGTTTGTACACATATGAGGATGAAGGGAAAAGAGGCAGTATGAATTACAACTCTAAGAGAAGAAGCATGAGGTGTTTTCCATAGACAGACAATATAGTGCAGTTTAATTGATGCCAAGAATGCCTAAAGAGGACTAGTGAGAATTTAGAAAAACAACTTTGCGTATATATTGAGGAAGCTTGAATTCTAGGATGGATTACAGGAACACATTATGGTAGACAACAGAGTACTATTTCAGTTGTCTCAAACAACTCCTTTCAGTCTCTCCCCTTCTCTCAAACAAGGGAGTCAGCGTAATTATACAAGAAATGTGCTGGCAGATGCTCAATATTGATAGTGTCAGTCTTGACCCATTATTCTACTTTTCCACGATGTGAGCTTGCTGCTATTACCTTCTTTTTCAGCTTCATCTTCTGCTTAACTCTTTTGGTTTCACTAATAATTAACTTTAACCAGATTTTAATCTTTGGTTCAATTCTTCCAGTTTCCTAATGTTTTCTCTTTTCTGATATGACGTATATGGAACAGTCCTCAGGACTTCTCTCCCTAGGACTGTTCTCTTTAGCACTCCATGCTGGGTGCCATCAGGTCCTAAGTGTATTTCCATTTCAAAGATTCTAGGAAAAGCATCATTTAACTTAAATCCTTTTGTCTTCTAGTGAAGACATCTTTTGTCTTCTATTCATTCCAGGTACACAATTAACTTTCCATACTCTGAGTTAACTGTCATTTTGGTTTCACTTGAAAAACACAAACAATGGAGCTAACTGTACTTATATTGCTTAAATTTCTCAAATGTATATTAAGTAGAACCCCTGTGTTCACAGACCTCATATGACAATCATGTAAATCTGTGATAACAAAATATTCTGGAGCCACTTGTAGATTTAGATTGAATCACTGCTAAAATCACCCATCACCCATCTGTATCACTGTGTGTGTATCTGTGCTCAGTCACTCAGTTGTGTTCAACTCGTTGTGACCCCATTGGCTGTGGCCTCCAAGGCTCCAGTGTCCCTGGAATTTTCTAGGTCAGAATACTGGAGTGGGTTGCCATTTCCTACTACAGGGGATCCCCCGGATCCAGGGATCGAACCCATTTCTTGCATCTCTGGCAGTGAAAGGTGGATTTTGTACCACTGTGCAGGCTAGAAATCCCATCTATGTCACTGGAGTAAGCTTTCTCATATGTACCAGCTGAAAGATAGCTTCTACTTCTCAAGAACAGTACAGGTTTTTAGCAGTTACTCCATCACCAGTCACACTGGAAACTAAGAAAGCAAAATATCAAGGAAACTGGCAACTGGCTATCAATGAGAATAGTATACAGTTTCAGTTAGAATTCCCAGTATTGTAGTAGAAGAAAAGTACCATATAACCATAGTGTCAGAATCCCAAACTCATTCTTGAGATTGTTGTTGTTTAGTCACTAAGTCCTGTCCAACTCTTTGCAACTTCATGGACTGTAGCACGCCCGGCTCCCCTGTCTTTCACTATCTCCCAGAATTTGCTCAAACTCATGTCCTTTGAGTCAGTGATGCCATCCAACCATCTTATCCTCTCTAATCCCCTTCTCCTGATCTCAGTCTTTTCCAGCATCAGGGTCTTTTTAATGAGTCGGCTCTTCACATTAGGTGGCCAAAGTATTATAGCTTCAGCTTCAGCATCAGTCCTTCCAAAGAATATTCAGGACTGATTTCCTTTAGGATTGACTGGTTTGATCTCCTTGCTGTCCAAGAGACTCTCAAGAGTCTTCCCAGCACCACAATTTGAAAGCATTAATTCTTTGGTGCTCAGCCTTCTAACAGTCCAACTCTCACATCCATATATGACTACCGGAAAAACCATAGCTTTGACTATATGCATCTTTGTGGGCAAAGTGATGTCTCTGCTTTTTAAAATGCTGTCAATGTTTGTCATAGCTTTTCTTCCAAGGAGCAATGGTCTTTTAATTTCATGGCTGCAGTCACTGTCTACAGTGATTTTGGAGCCCAAGAAAGTAAAATTTGCCACTGTTTTCACTTTTTGCCCAGCTATGCGCCATGAAGTGATGGGACCAGATGCCATGATCTTTGTTTTTTGAATGTTGAGTTGTAAGGCAGGTTTTTCATTCTGCTATTTTACCCTCATAAAGAGGCTCTTTATTTCCTCTTCACTTTCTGCCATTGTAGTGGTATCATCTGCATATCTGAGGTTGTTTATCTTTATCCTGGCAATCTGGATTCCAGCCTGTGATTCAACCAGCCCGCAAAGAGTGGGACAGAACTGGGTGCCTGAACTGAATTGAACTGAAGACAATCAAAGCCCTACAGACTCAAGAGTTTTTTTTACCTCCCCATCCCTTAACTGCCTAAAAGAATGTACATAGGAACCCCTTATAAAGAAGAGAGCTTTTAGGAAAAGAATGTACTTTACATCAGAAAGACTTTAATCTCCATGTAACTTGTCTTCTTCCACTTTGAAATTCCAGACCCCTACCCCATTCTTCTCAGCTCAGGTTGGTGATGGGGTTTAGAACAGTGATTTTGGAGCCCAAGGAAATAAAGTCTGTCACTGTTTCCATTGTTTCCTCATCTATTTGCCATGAAGTGATGGGATCGGATGCCATGATATTAGTTTTTTGAATGCTGAGTTTTAAGCCAGTTTTTCACTCTTCTCTTTCACTTTCATCAAGAGACTTTTTAGTTCCTCTTTGCTTTCTGCCATAAGGATGGCATCATCTGCATATGTGAAGTTATTGATATTTCTCCCCAGAAATCTTGATTCTGGTGTACTTTAGTCTCACACTATTATTTTTCATTTATCTTCTAATTCTGGTTCTCTCCTCCTTTGAGATGAATTGATACTGTGAAGATAAGTAATTTTTCCAAAATATGTCCAGCAAAAATAAAAAGGCAAAAAGGGAAAAAAGTTAATCCAAACATTCTAGTTTTCTTTATTGTGAATGCATAAAGATAATTTCCACACTAAGTATTTTCAAAAGATGTCCTAGGAGGCTATAAATTTAGGGTTCGTGTAAGGGTTTTAATAGATTTTTGAGCTGAGGAAAGAACAAATTAAATTGTGCATTTCTTAATTATGTGCATTTTTCTGAGCAGAGTCTCCAGTATTTGAAAAAATATATATCTGTGAAACAAACAAAAGCTCTTAAGAAATACAAATGATGACAAAAGACCCAGTCAGAAAATGAGCAGAAGACCTAAACAGACATTTCTCTAAAGACAACATATAGATTGATCAATAAGCACATGAAAAAATACTCAGCGTCACTAACTGTCATAGAAATGCAAATCAAAATTATAGTGAGCTCATTCTGACTTCACACTTGTCAGAATGGTCATCATTAAAAAGTCTGTATATAAGAAACAAATACTGTTGGGAAATTAACTGGTGCAGTTGCTATGGAAAACAGTATGGAGGTTTCTTAATAGAGTTGTCGTATGATCCGGCAAACTGCAGTTATGAGTATATATCCAGATAAAGTATAATTAAAAAAGATACATGATCCCAGTGTTTATAGTAGTTATATTTAAAATGGCCTAGATAAAGAAGCAAATGTCCATTGACAGATGAATGGGTAAAGAAGATGTGGTAAGTATACAGAACAGAATACTACTCAGCCATAAAGAGAATGAAATTATGTCATTTGCAGCAACATGGATGCGCCTAGCATATCAAGTGAAGCAAGTCAGAAAGAGAAAGACAAATACCATATAACTACTTATATGAGGAATCTAAAATATGACAAAATGAATTTATTTATGAAATAGACTCACAGACATAAAAAACAAACTTACAATTCCAAAAGGGGAAAGAGGGTGGAGGAGGGATAAAGTAGGAGCTTTCAATTGGAAAAGACCCCGATGCTGGGCAAGATTGAAGGCAGGCAGAGAAGGGGACAACAGAGGATGAGACGGTTGGATGGCATCACTGATTCGATGGACATGAGTTTGAGAAAGCTCCGGGATTTAGTGATGGACAGAGAAGCCTGGCGTACTGCAGCCCATGGGGTCGCAAACAGCTGGACATGACTGAGCAACTAAACTTTGAACTTTTGAGATTATCAGATACAGATTACTTTATACAAAACAGATAAATAACAAGGTCCAGCTGCATAGGACAGGAAAGTATATTCAATATCCTATAATAAACCATAATGGAAAAGAATGTAAAAAGAGCATATATGCATGTATATGTATTATATATATATATTACTATACATATATATAGCTATACTTCAATAAAAAAGAAATACAAAGTATGTTATTCTCTCCTGTTAACTATTTTTGTAACACATAAGCAGCAAAGAATATCTTTATCTTCAGCTGAATATAATGTTGGTTTTTGTTTGCTAGTAAATTATAGACAAAGTTTTAAAATAAAAACAAATTTAAAAATAAAAAGGCACTACAATTTCTAGCCAAGATGGCAAAGCTTGGCCAGATCAATAAAGGCACTAACAATAAACAAACTGATAAAGAAAAGTAAATCTGTTTGAAAAACTTCTTAGAGATTACTAAGAGCCAGAAATGAAAAGAAAATTCTCAGGAAGAAAGAATGAGAAAAAAATAGCTCACTGAGGTAAGTTCAAATTTTTGCATACTACTTTACCCTTCAGGCATTATCTGCTCTTAGTTTCAGACAAGGGGCCAAGAAGCTGGACAGAGGAAGCAGATAAGAAGCTGGGAGACCAGTAGGGCTTTCAGCAATCTTATAATCCTAGGGAGGAATAAAAAATTAAGGGATATGAAAGCAGTCAGATTTTCATGCCAAGACTGTGGGATCATGGGGGGGAAAAAAAGGAAGGCACATAGAAACAAGATTGTTTTCCAGGTTTTACCTCAATATAAAAAATAGAATATAATCTAAATAAAGTGCAAAAAGTAAAAATAATCATGTGCAGAAAAAACACATAAGACATATTGATCAGAGTAAATAAGGATGTTGTTTGTATAACTGAGGCTCAGAAAGGGAGGAAAAAGAGAATGATACAGAAGCAATATTTGGAGAGAAAATATTTGAGAATTTTTCCAAGACTGATAAAAAATGTAAAAATACAGATTTAAGAAATTCCAGAAACCCACATGGTATTAATAAAAGGAAAACCATATCTAGGAATATCACAATAAAACTACTTAAAAACAAAACCAAATTTCTAAACTTGACCAGAAAAATAAAAGGTTAATTATAAAAGGCCATCATTAAGTTTTTTGCTGACATCTCAATAAAACAATGGAAAATGGATAGCAGTGGAACTGTACCATTAAAGTGCTGAAATGAAACAATATTGAATATAGAATTCAATATACAGGGAAAATATTATTCAGTAATAAAAACAAATCAAAACTATCTCTAGATATATTTCTTTACCCACAAAACTCTTAAGAATTTATTACCGTAAGTCAATTCCAAAAGTGATACCAAGACAAATTAACTGGGGAAAAATAAACTAACAAAACTATTTTAGACATAAGCACGAGAATGCAAAAAAAAAAAAAAAAAGTTTGGTTTATGCTTGAGAGAAAAAAAAAAGAATAATAAATGTTTAAGTCAATAAAAATAGTGACATGGGGTTAAAATAGAGCTTCTTAGGTGTCTCAGTGGTAAAGAATCTTACTGCCAACACAGGAGATGCAAGAGACGCAGGTTCAATCCCTGGGTCTGGAAGATCCCCTGGAGTAAAAAATGGCAAACCACTCTTGTGTTCTTGTCTGGAAAATTCCATGGACAAAGGAGCCTGGGGAGCTGCAGTCCACGGGGTTGCAAAGAGTCAGACATGACTGAGTGACTACTCAGGCACAGGGTTAAAATACATGTATATTAAAAACCATAATGTTAATAATAAACAGTTCATTAACAAAGGCTTACTCCAGGAATTAAATGGTGGTTTAGAATTCAAATATTAACCAGTGTATATTAATAAGATAAAAAGAGAAATAGTATGATTAAAAATTTTTATGATAAAAAAGTCACAAATAATCAGTGTGATGTTGTACAAGGCCCATCTAAGTTTACTATAGCCTAGCAAAGTGACTTTCACTATTTTTCCTCCTCTCCTTTCCCACATTCTTTCTATACCACATTTTTCATAGCTTCTTTCATAATGCTCTATTTTCTTGGAATCCCCTTTCCATAACCATTTAGCTATAGGAATGAGAAGTCATCCTGGACTCCCTTTAGATAGACTTGATTGTTCTTTCCTCTACCGTTTACTCTTTACTTTGCGTCATAATTATTTGATTATTTGACCTTGCTTGCTATTAAGCCCAGAGAAGGCAATGGCACCCCACTCCAGTACTCTTGCCTGGAGAATCCCATGGATGGAGGAGCCTGGTAGGCTGCAGTCCATGGGGTCGCGAAGAGTCGGACATGACTAAGCGACTTCACTTTCACTTTTCACTTTCATGCCTTGGAGAAGGAAATGGCAACCCACTCCAGTGTTCTTGCCTGGAGAATCCCAGGGACAGGGGAGCTGTCTATGGGGTCGCACAGAGTTGGACACGACTGAAGTGACTTAGCAGCAGCAGCAGCAGCTATTAAGCCTCTCAAACCTTTTTTCCACTTAAGTTCCTGTAGAAATTATAGGCTATATATTTTTTTAATGTGTGTTTTCATAGTAATGACCAGCAATGCCTGGCATATGGCAAATATTGTTAAATAAATGAGTGAATAACTGAATAAATGAATGAATCAGTAAAGGAAAATTTGAAGGCTTTATGTACAAAGAAAGTAGAATTACTGAGACAAATGTGTTTCTCATGCAAAAGTTGTGCCCTGCCAAAGCTAAATTCATTGTGGCTCTTTAGAATTATCTTAGACAGACAGACAGAGATTAGCTCAGTCACGTCCAACTCTGCAACCCCACAGACTGCAGCCCACCAGGCTCCTCTGTCCATGGGATTCTCCAAGCAAGAATACTGGAGTGGGTTGCCGTTCCCTTCTCCAGGGTATCTTCCTGACCCTGGGGTTGAACCTGGGTCTCCCATATTGTAGGCAGATTCTTTACCATCTGAGCCACCAGGGATTATTTTGTGACAAATCCCTCTTTTATAGAGGATAGGTAGATGTGTATATGTGTGCATCTTCTGAATTATATTTTTGTCAAGATAAAATCAAATAACATAGTAAATTTTTTTGAAAAATATTATACAAAAGTAATTTAATGAATTTATATTTTTATGCTGAAAACAAGTTGAGGAAAACAATTGGTGTGTTCAGCTATTTTGATTTCATAAGGAGAAATTTGATTGTACACACCAGTACATTTATTACACATCAATGACTGCACACATTGTATAAATCAGTTTCTTTTTTTTTTTAGGCCTTAACTAAAATAGATATTTAAGTGGTCCTGTATGGATTTATTCTATGATTGTACACAATTTCATACACAATTTTCAAACTCTTTAATCTTCCTGGTTTTATAATCAGATTAGTCAAAATTAATATTTAGACTCATGAGGCTCATGCCATAATAATTATCTATAAATCCCTTAGGTCACATTTTAGGATATTAGTATAAATGCAGTGAGGAATCCCTATTTTAAAATTAAATAATGAATATTAGATTATATTATTCTAGCCTTAATATTTGCATGTGTGCATGCTCAGTCGTGTCCAACTCTTTGTGACCCCATGGACTATAGCCTGCCAGGCTCCGCTGTCCGTGGGATTTCCCAGGCAAGAACACTGGACTGGGTTGCCATTTTCTTCTCTAGGGGATTTTCCTGACCTTGGGATCGAACCTATGTCTTGCTTACTATTTACATGGTAAAAAATGAAAGAAAAGAAGAATAGGATTTTTCTCACTAATTATTATATACTATTCCAATATTGAGGATAAAAATTCTAAAACTAAGATTGCTGTGAATAGAATTTATGGGTCAAGAGCTTAATCTCAATATGTAGGACAATGTTTATCTCCACTATTTATAGATTTAATGATTATATAATGATTAATAACTTTTATGGATATTGATTGGAAAAAGATACAAATAAAGTGCATTCTGAAGTTTGTACTTAACTTTAAGTAAAGCATATTTTATTAGTTTTTATGGTTTCTTAGAGCTTCATTAACAATTAGAGATATGATAAGAATGACAGCTACTAAATTTACATTCCCAAATCAAGAAATTTATAAAAAACAACTTTGAACTATAAAGATAGCAAAGCAAGACATTTATAATTTTCATTTAAAAATTCATATAAAAGATACTGTCAAATATTACATGGCTTATTAATGATTTGAAATTTATTAAATGAAGAAAAACTTTTTTATTGAAAACGTCTACATACAAATTGAAAGTTTCTCAAATTGTGTTTTTCTATATGTTGCCAATATTAGGTTTAATTCAATTGAATATTTTAGTTTACCTTGCTATTTTCATGCCATGGAAAGGATAAATCTGATTGAAGGAAAACTTTTAAATATAGAAACATATTATGAAAAACGAAAAATCATCAATGATTTCAACATTAGAAATAACAATGCTTAGTATTTTGAATAATTATAAATTTAGCTTATTACCATCATTATATATTTTTTGTGTGTATGATCAGTTGTGTTTGACTCTTTGCAACCCCATGCACTAGAGCCCGCCAGGCTTCTCTGTCCAAGAAATTTTCTAGGCAAGAATACTGGAGTGGGTTGCCATTTCTTTCTTCAGGGATCTTCCCGACCCAGGGATCGAACCCAGGTCTCCCGCATTGTAGACAGACGCTTTACTGTCTGAGCCACCAGGGAAGTCTTTGCAATTATGCTTATAGAAGTACAATTAATAAAAGATTTATGTATTTATGGTTTCCTGTGGCTCATATGGTAAAGAATTCACCTGCAAGGCAGGAAACCTGGCTTCGGTCCCTGAGTCAGGAAGATCCCCTGGAAAAGTGAATGGCTACCCACTTTAGTATTCTTGCCTTGAGAATTCCATGGACAGAGGACCCTGGTGAGCTACCATCCATGAGGTCACAAAGAGTTGGACAATACTGAGCAACAATACATGTATGCTTATTTTTAGAGGATTATCTGTGATCCTTGGGTTATAGGATTGTGAAAAGTCGAAACATGTTGGTTCAAACTTCGGCTTTGTTAATGACAGCATGATACTATTTATTCTAACATTTTCAGAACTCAGTTTTCTGACTCATAAGAATGAATACATAATATTGTGTGATCAGTATGTTGTAGGGAAATGAAATGAATTAACAATTAGAATAATAACCAGCAACATGTACCTAATAAATATAAGGTGATATTGAAATAAACTATATCTACTTTTACATACATTGCAAAAATTACTCTCAAGTGAACCTGTATTTAAATATGATGTTGCTACTTGGAAAAATTTGATGCTGTCTTAGGAACACAGAGTACTGCTGACCCTCATAATTTCATATATTACTATTCTATTATCTATAAGAAAACTCTACCTTAACATTTGAAAATGTTAGAAAAATTAAAGGGCTATATTAAATATTGACTACAGAAATTTAGAACTGCTATGAAAAGTTCTTCAAGCATTGCAAACTACTATAGTGGTCATAAACACATTAGATGTGAATAAGTTAATATTTTATTTTTAATCCTATATTTTGGATCTTCCCTTTTGTAGGGATTATAACTTCTAAAAAAAAAGACATTAATATGATGATATATAGAAAATAAATCTAAAAATAATTAAGAAATGGCACTAGTTTTACAGATTTATTCATTAATTAATTCTTTTTTAAATGGCAATTTTTAAAAATGAAAACTCCCAGTGAATTTTAGAAACCATCCATAGAAAGGGGAAAATTGAGCCTGAAAGTGGTATTCCAAAAGTAAAAGCTTTAATAAAATTTAACATTATTAATAATAATTTTTAAGTATAACAATAAACTAATATATCATTTGGAAGTAGAAATATCAGAATATAATAAGCAGATAGTTGTATCATCATAAAATATTTTCTTGAAAAAATTATGCAAGTTACTGACAAAGGAACTACATTTCAAATAGAGCAATGAAGCATAGGATTCTATTTTTTTTTTTTACAATAAGACCATTTTTTCAAACAAAATCTTATGAGTAATTATTCTAAAACACATCTGAAACCATGGCTCCTGTAGAATGATAGACTCCAAAATATTATATGTGAGAATTATCCAGAAAGTTTTAAAAGCATGCAGATTAGACCTCATCACAGATAATTAAAAATAATATGCCTCCCAAGTGATTCCAAAATAGCTAGGGGTGAGAATCAGGTCTCTGGACCACTGCTGTCAACTGAAGAATCCAAGAAATAGATTTGGAAGACCACTAGAAGAGCAAGTTGTTTCTATTTGGCAACCCACTCCAGTGTTCTTGCCTGGAGAATCCCAGGGACAGAGGAGCCTAGTGGGCTGCCTGCTGTCTATGGGGTCGCACAGAGTCGGACAGGACTGAAGCGACTTAGCAGCAGCAAGTAAATTATATTTTGAAGTAAGTAAGATTTTAATAAAAGTAATTTATGAAATAAAAACAGTAAATGTTGCTTAGTCTTTTGATGAGTTTCTGGTCACATGAAATATACCACACAGTGATAAAGTAAATAATTATAAAACAGGAAAGGAAGCCATCTACTATTGAAAAATATCTCATCAATTGAGGCAGTCAGAATGAAACTGAAAAAAGCAACAGCCTGGCTAAAAAGCACATGAAAAGATTCTCAACATCATTAATTTTTAGAGAAATGCAAATCAAGACTACAATGAAGTATCACCCAACACTGAATATAATGGCCATGATCAAAAAAATCTATAAAGAGTACATGCTGGAGAGGGTGTAGAGAAAAGGGAATCCTCCCACAGTGTTGGTGAGAATGTACATTGTACAGTCACTATGGAGAACAGTCAGCAGCAGAGCTACCGTATGATCCAGCATTCCCACTGTTGAGCATACAGCTGAAAAGTGAAAGTGAAAGTCACTCAGTAGTGTCCAACTCTTTGCAACACCATGGACTGTACAGTCCATGGAAATCTCCCAGCCAGAATACTGGAGTGGGTAGCTGTCCCATTCTCCAGGGGATCTTCCCAACCAGGGATCAAACCCAGGTCTCCCGCATTGCAGGGAGATTCTTTACCAGCTGAGCCACAAGGGAAGCCCAAGAATACTGGAGTGGGTAGTATATCCCTTCTCCAGGGGATCTTCCAAACCCAGGAATTGAACTGGGTTCTCCTGCATTGCAGGTGGATTCTTTATCAGTTGAGCTACCAGGGAAGCCCTGGAGAAATATATCCAGAAAAAACCATAATTTGAAAAGATACATGCAACCCAATGTTCACTGCAACTGTATTTACAATAGCCAGGATATGGATGCAGTCTGTCCATCAACAGAGGAATGGATAAAGATGAGGTACATACATACATGTGATATTAGTCAGCCATGAAAACTAGGAAATAATGGCATTTGCAGCAACAAGGATGGGCCTGTATGTAGTCTTACTGAGTAAAGTAAGTCAGACAGAGAAAGACAAATATATAATATTGCTTATATGTGGTATCCAGACAGGGTACAAATTAACTTATCTCCAAAACAGAAATAGGGTCATAGACGTAGAAAACAACCTTATGGTTATTAGGAGGTTAGAAGGGAAGGGATAAACTGGGAAATTGGAATTGACGTATACACACTACTATATATGAAATCAGTTCAGTTCAGTCGCTTAGTTGTGTCTGACTCTTTGCCACCCCATGGACTGCAGCATGCCAGGACTCCCTGTCCATCACCAACTCCCAGGGTTTCTCAAACTCATGTCCATTGATGTTGGTGATGCCATCCAACCATCTCATCCTCTGTCATCCCTTTCTCCTCCCGCCTTCAATCTTTCCCTGCATCAGGGTCTATTTCAATGAGTCACTTCTTCGCATCAGGTGGCAAAACTATTGGAGTTACAGCTTCAGCATCAGTCCTTCCAATGAATATTCAGGACTGATTTCCTTTAGGATGGACTGGTTGGATCTCCTTGCAGTCCAAGGGACTCTCAAGAGTTTCCTCCAACACCACAGTTCAAAAGCATCAATTCTTCGGCGCTCAGCTTTCTTTATAGTCCAACTCTCATATCCATACATGACTACTGGAAAAATCAGAGCTTTGACTACATGGACCTTTGTTGGCAAAGTAATGTCTCTGCTTTTTAATATACTGTCTAGGTTGGTCATCGGAGAATGCAATGGCACCCCACTCCAGTACTCTTGCCTGGAAAATCCCATGGACGGAGGAGCCTGGTGGGCTGCAGTCCATGGGGTCGCTAAGAGTCGGACACGACTGAAGCGACTTCACTTTGACTTTTCACTTTCATGCATTGGAGAAGGAAATGGCAACCCACTCCGGTGTTCTTGCCTGGAGAATCCCATGGATGGAGGAGCCTGGTAGGCTACAGTCCGTGGGGTCGCAAAGAGTCAGACACGACTGAGTGACTTCACTTTACTTTTTAATAACTTTAGGAATTTATAATCCTTGAAGTATATAATTCATTTCCTGATACTTGGGCCAAATGTCTTAATAAAAATTCAAGGTTATGGAAATCATTTTAAAATTAAATTTTATTTAATCAATGGGAAATCTTCTGATCATATTGCTATTTCTCAGTAAAAAAAAAAAAAAAAAAAAAAAAAACACT
>NW_011495014.1:2059194-2060068 GCF_000754665.1 Bison bison bison
AACTCTGGGAGTTGGTGATGGACAGGGAGGCCTGGCATGCTGCGATTCATGGGGTTGCGAAGAGTCGGACATGACTGAGTGACTGAACTGACTGACTAAACTGAAGTTCATTTTAAAAAGAGTAAATAATAATCTATGGTCTTTGTTGATGGTACAAGGAGATAGATTTAGAATATACTTTTAAAATCAGAATTGGTTATTTATATTTCATCATTATTTGAATATTGTTTAATATTATACAAACTTTTAAGCTACTATGTAAGTAACTAAAATATCTGTTAATAAATTTTAACCTGAAAGTTCCAGATAGATGAGATAACAGTGAAGTTCTTATTATCAATTTTTTGGATCATCTACACATTTCTTTAGCCTGATTATGACTCTATCTTTAATTTGGCTCCAAGAACATTGAAGCAAATGCTTTAATACAGATGAAGACAAGTTAATTAGTATACTTTCTTTTTAAAGTTAATCAGTGGTCTTCATTATGCCTGAAAGAATGTGTGACATTAATATCTATCCCCTAAATTAAATAATGCACTTGTGAACCACACAATAAGTATATTGAAAACTAGATTATTAAAATATATGATTTAAAAAAGTCATCTTGCTACAAACAGAAGCACTTAGAGTGGCAACACAAATGATTGCTATAAAATGTACCTGTTTCAATATATTAAAGAAAGTGATATTTTTCTCACTTGAGAAGTATAATAACTTTAGGGCTTCCCTGGTGGCTCAGAAGTTAAAGCATCTGTCTGCAATGCGGGAGACCTGGGTTGGATCCCTGGGTTGGGACGATCCCTTGGAGAAGGAAATGGCAACCCACTCCAGTATTCTTGCCTGGAGAATCCCATGGACTGAGAGGCGCCTG
>NW_011495014.1:2060168-2090141 GCF_000754665.1 Bison bison bison
AAAAAAAAAAAAAAAAAAAGAATGAAAACACTGAAAATCTGAGTTTAAATTCAAGACTGTAGGTCTTAACCCTGGCTGGCTAATTGGGCATGTCTGACATTTGGTTTTTTTGCCTTGTTCTTTTTCACTTTGAATCTTTTCTTTAATGAAAGCAAAATTCTTGACAATCACACTGCCCCAGAGATTAGATTTATAGCAAAGAAGTCAGTCCCTTTCTTTACATTTATATTTCTCCTAAATTCTCGTCCTTTTTAGTAACATTATCTATTTCTTTACCGTTTCGCAGTGACTTATTTCACCTGCTAATGTTTCTCATTCATGGTATTATTACTGTGATCATTATTGCTTGTAATCAGAACACACATCTTGCTGTTAGTTTAAAGCACAACTTTAAAAAAAAAAAAAGCTGACACTCAGATTTTGATAACAGCAGGGACTGAATGGCACCTTGAGTCATTTACTTCTTAAATCACTTCAAAGTTTAAGTCTCCAAACCATTCCAGGCAATTGCAAATATTTCACTATTTACAGAGAGATTGTAGACAGGCACTTCCTTTTCATCACTGTTGTATATCAGTTTTTGAACATCTAACCTGAAGAGAGCTCCTTTGTCTCTTGTGCATGCACTTATTCACTCAGCAAACAGTCACTCAGAATTTGCCACATCCTAAGAACTGTACGAGGCAGTAAAAAGTCAAAAATTAAAAAAAGAAAAAAGTCCCTGCCTTCCAGGTGCTCATATGAAAGATCAAAGCAAGCAGACATTTGGTATACACTGGGATCTGGGGAATGGATTAAAGTTTTGCATGTTATAAGGACATGGAGAAAGGGAAGGGAAGAGAGAGGGAAGTTTTCCCAGTGGAAATAAACAGAAGCTAAATTTGAATTAACAGTAAATGTCAGCAAGTGGTGGGGGAATGGTACTTCAAGTCTCTGCTGGCCATGAAAATGCACCGCTCAGGTCTCCTACGGTGGAGCACAGTTGACTGACAGCCCCGGCTGGACTCAATGCTTTATGAATGTAGAAGCTATACTTCCCTTGGCTTGTTTCGGACCTAAAACTGAGAGCTGTGGGGTACTTGTGCAGGCCGTTCCTGTGGGGTGGGGGACTCTTCTAATGGATACATTTGGTTCCATCCCTCTTTGCCTGATAAAGCATTCTTTTGTGCTAAAGTCTGAGAATTTTCCTTCCAAGTCCTCCTACCTCTCCCCTCTTATTCATTTTATTTTATTTTTTTTTCAGGTCAAGTTTCTAGGGACTGATTGGTTTTTCTCTCTATTTCTTTTTCTTCCTTTTTATCTTTCATATATGTTCCCTTCCCTCACCCTCAATCTCTTTTTCATGACTAACCTAGGTTTGTAGACTGCTTTTTATGCTCAGATGCTCAGTCGTGTCTGACTCTTTGCGACCCCATGGACTGTAGCCTGCCAGGCTCTGCTGTCCATGGGATTCCTCCAGCATGGGGTGCCATTTCCTCCTGCAGGGGATCATCTGGACCTAGGGATTGAACCCACATCTCCAGCATTGGCAAGTGGATTATTTACCAGAAGCTCCATGTAGAAATCCCCTGCTTCTTGGGAAACCTGAAATAACACAGTTGGTACCAAGAGTAGTCAAAAGAACATGGGGTTTTCTGACTGGTTCACTTGTTGCGTGGTGAGCAAGGAGGATACTATCTTTCGTGGTATCTGGGTATAGACAGCCCTGGGCAGAAGTGGTAGCCTAACTGCTGAAGATTTTAATGGAGGTAACCTGGGAAAATGTCCTGGTATAGGGAAGCCCCATGAAGGTGCAAAGATTGAGAGATTTTATATTTCAAATGACATGACCAATAATGGGCTAACATTCAAATATACAAACAGTTTATACACATCAACATCTAAGAAACAAAAAACTTGATTAAAAAAAGGGGCATAAGACTTTAACAGACATTTTCCCAAAGAAGACATACAGATGGCCAACAGAAATGTTAAAAGATGCTCAATACTGCTAATTACTGCTGCTGCTGCTAAGTCGCTTCAGTCGTGTCCGACTCTGTGCGACCCCATAGACGGCAGCCCACCAGGCTCCCCCGTCCCTGGGATTCTCCAGGCAAGAACACTGGAGTGGGTTGCCATTTCCTTCTCCAATGCATGAAAGTGAAAAGTGAAAATGAAGTTGCTCAGTCGGGCCCGACTCTTAGCGATCCCATAGACTGCAGCCCACCAGGTTCCTCTGTCCATGGCATTTGCCAGGCAAGAGTACTAGAGAAATGCAAATCCGAACCACAAGGAGATATCACCTCACAGCTGTGAGAAGAGTAGTACAGTGTTAACCACTCAATGGCTGTTATCAAAAAGTCTACAAATAACACATTTTGGCAAGGTTGTGGAGAAAAGGGAACCCTAGGACACTGCTGGTGAGAATACAAATTGGTGCAGCCACTGTGGAAAATACATGGAGGTTCCCCAAAATACTAAAATCAGAATCACCATATGATCTAGCAGTTCCACACCTGGGTATATATCCAAAGAAATAAAACACTGATTCAAAAATACACGCACCTAAATGTTCATAAAGCATTGTTTATGAAAGCCACAATATGGAAGCAATCTAAGTGTCTATCAGCAGATGAATGAATAAACAAGAGGTGTGTATATATGTATATATATACACAACAGAATATTACTCAACCATAAAAAAGAATGAAATGCTTCCATTTGCAATAACATGGGTGGACCTAGAGAGTATTATGCTTACTGAAATAATTCAGAGAAAGACAAATAATATATGTTATCACTTATATGTGGATTAAAAAAAATAAAACAAATGAATGAATATACCAAAACAGAAACAGACTCAGAAATACAGAGAAAAAGACACTGTTTGGCAGTGGGGAGAGGGGCATGGGAAGGGGCAAGATGGGGGCAGAGGATTAAGAGGCACAAAGTGCTATGTATAAAATAAATAAGCTACGAGGATATGTTGTACAACACAGGAAATATAGACAATATCTTATAATAACTTTAAATGGAGTACGCTGCTGCTAAGTCGCTTCAGTCATGTCCGACTCTGTGCGACCCCGAGCTGACAGCCCACCAGGCTCCCCCGTCCCTGGGATTCTCCAGGCAAGAACACTGGAGTGGGTTGCCATTTCCTCCTCCAATGCATGAAAGTGAAAAGTGAAAGTGAAGTCGCTCAGTCGTGTCTGACTCTTAGCGACCCCATGGACTGAGCCTACCAGGCTCCCCGTCCATGGGATTTTCCAGGCAAGAGTACTGGAGTGGGGTGCCGTTGCCTTCTCCATAAATGGAGTATAGTATACAAGAACACTGAATCACTATGTTGTACACCTGAAATTAATATAGTATTATAAATCAACTATGCTTCAATTAAAAAATATTTGTCTCATTAGTAAAAAAAAAAAAAAAAAAAAACTAGATTCAGGAGTTTTAGAAATATGGGGTTAATGATTCCTACAAGGACCTCAGAGCTGGCTGGTTATTACTACTTTGAACTGACTTCTTGCCAGTGAGATAATGAGAAACTGAAGGATGTTAGCAAGCAGTAAAAGACAGTACTGTGAGGTATCTCGAATGGTAAGCGCTATTTAGATATAACTTTTATTGTTATGATACAAAGAAGATTGACTCCAGAATATTAAAGATAGCTCAAAGTAAGGGAAATGGCATTCTTTACTGGTTTGTATTAACTGAGTAGCAATAATATGGACTTTTAACAATTCTGCAAAGATTTTAACACTATGGCTGTAAGTGTGTGCTAAGCTTCTTCAGTCGTGTCCAACTCTTTGCGAACCTATGGACTATAGCCTGACATACTCCTCTGTCCATGGGATTCTCCAGACAAGAACACTAGAGTGGGTTGCCATGCCCTCCTCCAGAGGATCTGCACAAACCAGGGATCGAACCCGTGTCTCTTATGTCTGCTGCATTGGCAGTCAGGTTCTTTATAATTACTGCCACCCGAGAAGCCCAGCACTATGCTTGTGCTGTGTGTGTGTAGTCACTCAGTTATATCTGACTCTTTTCGACCCTGTGAACTGTAGCCTGCCAGGCTCCTCTCTCTATGGGATTCTCCTGGCAAGAATACTGGAATGGGTTGCCATGTCCTCCTCAAAGGGATTTTTCCAATTCAGGGATGAAACCAAGGTCTCCTGCTTTGCAGTCAGATTCTTTACAGTCTGAGCCACCAGGGAAGTCAACAATATGTCTAATAAATTTCAAATGGTCATCAGCATCAACCAAAGAAAAAAAACATTTTGAATTTATGTTGAATTTATGTGGTAATGTCTGGTAGACTGTTTATGACCAACTTATATGTGGACTAGAGAAGGTCCAGTGAAAGAACTCATTTTCACAGAAAAAGAAACCAGTCATGCTGTGCTGAAACCAGCATGAATATTTTAGTCTTCTAAGAAAACTGGTGAATGTGCAAAATTATGGTTGATTGGACAATCTACTCAGTAGGTGAGATTAGGAGGCATAAAATATGTTCTATTTCTGTAGTGTTGAAGAGCAGGAGGTTTAGAGTGACATCTGAATCCATTAGGCGCTAGTCATGTAACAGTGAGCAAATAATTTAATTTCTACAGCCTCACTTTTCTGTAAAAAAGGAATAAATATTTGGCACAGAAAATCACACACAATAAACAGCCTAAGAAAACTAGTTATTGTTATGGTTACATCACTCATTCCTCTTAACATTATATGGGTCCTTTTATTCTGAAGATATTTCCACCCTTTGGCTCTGGGAAATTAACTTTTATCACATTCTTCCTCTTGCTTCCTGTTTAGTTTTTGACCTTCTTTCTATTGTTCTGATATGTATTTAACTGTTCTTTTTCATTTTTCTTTCATATTTTCACCTCTTGGTATGTTTGCTCTTTTCTTTGAAAAATTTCATCACATTCTATCCTCCAGTGCTTTTACAGATTTATAACACATACAGCCATATTTCAGATTTCAAGGCGCTATTTTCCCACGACCTTTCCTTTTTCAGAATTAAGTATTTTATTTTCAGAAACAATACATTCTTGATTTTTTTCAGTGTTATATTTAGATCTTTTTATATGTACCAATCTAGTTTGCTATTTTCACATTCCCTGAAAAATCTGTTTATTCTCTGTTTAGATGTTATTTTGTTTATTTTATTCTAGAGGTTGTCCTCGGAGGCCTGGTGATCCTTGTCTGTCCCTCGTATTTTTTGTAATGTGGATTAGTCTGTTTCTTCTCTAAAATAGGAAGAATCACTGGATTAGCAGTGGACAAGAAGTGGTAAACAAATTAAAAAAAAGGAGTGTGGAAGAGTTATTGTTTATATTAAATCTCAACAGATAATTACCAAATTGACAATAAGTAAAAATTGGTACTGGTGGGTTAATTAAGAGCAAGACAGTTATGAAAGTGCTTAAATGTTGAATTCTATACTGATTTTCATGCAATTTATTTCATAAATGTTAAGTTCTTATACTCTTTTAAAGAAAGTGAGACTCTATATTTAATTAATATCTTAGGATGTGGAACAGCAAGAAGGAGAAAGGAATACTCTAATTAATAATTCACTCAAAAGAAAAACTTTGGAATTATGTGGAAAGATTGTGTCTGAATGTATATTCATAAGTTTAAAGCTACAATGAAATATTTAAGATCGACAGATATTATTTCTGGGGTTTCTTGTTATAAGTGACTTTTTTGATCTATTGACTAAATACTAATAGTTTCACATTAGAAGTGTGAACTAAAATGGCAAATAAATTTGTCTTTAACAAACATAATTATAGTGGAATAGCATATTCATCTATATTTTCACATGTATAGTCTTTATATTAATTTAAGGACCCCAATATAATCAGTGTATTAGTATACACTTTGTTATGAGGGAGAGCTTTGCTACACAAAGAGAGATCCAAGCTGGAATCAGGATTCCTGAGAGAAATATCAATAACCTCAGATATGCAGATGACACCAGCCTTATGGCAAAAAGTGAAGAAGAACTAAAGAGCCTCTTGATGAGTGTGAAAGAGGAGAGTGAAAAAGCTGGCTTAAAACTCAACATTCAAAAAATGAAGATTATGGCATCTAGTCCCATCACTTCATGGCATAGATGGGGAAACAATGGAAACAGTGTCAGACTTTATTTTTGGGGGCTCCAAAATCACTACAGATGGTGACTGCAGCCATGAAATTAAAAGATGCTTACTCCTTGGAAGAAAAGCTATGACCAACCTAGACAGCATATTAAAAAGCAGAGACATTACTTTACCAACAAAGGTCTGTCTAATCAAAGCTGTGGTTTTTCCAGTAGTCATATATAGATGTGAGAGTTGGACTATAAAGAAAGCTGAGCACCAAAGAATTGATGCTTTTGAACTGTGGTGTTGGAGGAGACTCTTGAGAGTCCCTCAGACTGCATGGAGATCCAACCAGTCAGTCTTAAAGGAAATCAGTCCTGAATATTCATTGGATAGACTGATGCTAAAGCTGTAACTCCAGTACTTTGGCCACCTGATGTGAAGTACAAACTCATTGGAAAAGATTCTGATGCTGGGAAAGGTTGAAGGCAGGAGGAGAAGGGGACGACAGAAGATGAGATTGTTGGATGGCATCACCGACGTCATGGACATGAGTTTAAGCAGGCTCCAGGAGTTGGTAATGGACAGGGAGGCCTGGCATGCTGTTGCAGTCCATGGGGTGGCAAAGAGTTGGACACGTTTGAATGACTGAACAACTGAACTGAACTGAGGGAGTTTGTTAGAAATGAAGAGTCTCAGCCCCTCCCAGACCTACTGAATCAAAATCTGCATTTTAACAAGGTCCCCAGCTCATTCTTATGCTCACTGAAGTCTGCAGTAGATAGGAAAGAGGATCAAGTTGAGGGTCTTTATTTCTTTTTCTAGAACTAGTTTTTCCTTAAAATGCATTTTACGTTGAAGACCTTATTTCAAAATCTTGGAAGCATTAGCATGATATATTTGGGGGGAGAGCTTAGAGAAGAACAATGAGCAGCATTTCACGTCAAAAATTTGCACGAAAATCCATGTACTTGGGAAAAGAAATATACTGAAAACCTCTGGCGAAAATAAAGGCAAAGAGAAAGTAACTGGCAAGGTCAAATTAGAGATGACCAGACTAAATTAGAGGTAAGATATGGTAACAGTGGACATTTTAGCTTGATAGACAGTTTCTGGATGATTCAGTGTAAAAGCAGGTTAGCAGATAAATTTTTCAATTTAATTGAGGACTTAATGTCGATTTTTCCACTGAGAAGAAAAAGCAAGTGACAAGAAGTTTTACCACCATTGTCCTACTTTTACCATCATGGACGAGCCAGTCGATGAACTGGAAATAATAGGAGGTTGGAGAATTGGAGTTAGCCATTTAAGATTCGGTGATAATGAAGAAATCTAGGAAAGCCAGTCTGACAGGCCAGATGATGGGAAGTTACATTTCAAAAGCTTGAAATAATGTGTTGGTTATGATCCCATAGTCTGGGTCTCTAAAATAAAAATGGTTTAAAGGACATGCATCAAAAAAGAAGTCACTAACAATTCCAGAAAGAAAGCAGATGGCTGTAGCTTTAAGCACCATTGGAGCTGACCCAGCAAGTCTTATAAGATATGGATTGACAGAGACCAGGAGACATAGAGAATGAACATATGGTTTGGTTATGTCAGGATGACGACAGGAAAGTTTAAATCTAGAAAGACAAAGGCCCTTAAATGTAGATTATTATGTGGAGATTGTGATGTAAATTTAATAGTCATGAGAAGGAAACCAGACTACTCAACTCTCACTGGGTTTCTCTCTACTTGTATTATAATCGTTTGCTCACATCAGTTTCCCTTACTAAACTGAGGACAAAAATCCAATCTGGTTAACTTAGATATTACCAAATTACAATTTAAAGTACACTCATTTAACTCTGTTGAATGAATGAGAAATAAATATTGGTAATAGGGAGTTGTAAGAATGTCTGCTAAAAAGAGAACTTATCTTTTAAAAATATTTTTATTTATAGTTTTAAAAACTGTTATTATGATGACTAAATAATCACTTCAGAATTTTATAAAATTCTATAGTTGGCAAAAGGAAGTTCTACTAAACTCAGGCAACAGGGACATTTAAGTACAGTATCCTGATCTGAAGTAAATAGATACAAAATGATTGAGGAAAACATGAAGAATATAACTCCAAATTGCCATTCTCCATACATTTTCTAATATTTGAATAGATTTTATATGAACACAGCTAAAATACTGGAATTTACAAGGGATATAATTAAATGTGTTCTTTAATTTCATGTTGATGATTATGTTTAGTTTTCACAGTTGCATATATTAACAACTCATTTTTTACTTTTACTGATTTGTGTGATGTAAGTAAAATTAATACTATGTTTAAATTTACTACCCTGTCCTCTTCTGTAGCTAACCACTTCTAGGATTAGTTTTCTATGTCACTTTCCAGAGCTTCACTATATATCACTACAAGAATATGAATCTACATTTTTATTTCTCTTTCCTTGTATACAAATGGTAGCATAGTATACAAAATATTTTCCAACTAGGTATCTCCCAACTTTGTCGTATTTTGGTAATCTTTCCATATGCATACATAAAGAGGTTTTTGGTTCTATTCTATTTTCAGTTTTTATTATGGAAACTGTTGAAACAAATAAAGGTAGAAAGAATAGTATGATTCCCGAAATAATTATCAATATTCTGCTACTGATGCTTCATCTGTTTCCTATTTTTATTTTTTCTTGGTTATTTTAAAACAAATCTCAGATATCTCATCAATAAATATTTTGTTTTGTACAGCTGACCATTGAAAAATATGGATTTGAACTGTGAAAGTTCAATTCAACTGAATTATTTTTCTAACAGTAGATACATGAGTTTGAGCAAACTCCTGGAGATGGTGAAGGACAGGAAATCCTTGTGTGCTGCAGTCCACAGGGTCACAAATAGTTGGACATAGCAACTGCACAACAGTACTAGAGGATCCAAGGTTAGTTGAATCCATGGGATGGGGCACCTCAGATACAGAGGACCCTTGTATAAGGAGGGCCAACTAAAAGTTATACACATATTTCAGTACAAAGAGTCAGCACCCTTAATTCCCACATTATTCAAGGGATGATTGTATTTCTAATAGCTAAAAACATAATTTACTTATTTGCATAAACACATTGCCACTATCACATTCAATTAAATTAACAACTCATTTACATAATCTAAAACTCAGATCATGTTCAAGTCATTCCTCAACTTTGCTCAAAATTAGTTTTGTACAATTGGTTTATTTGAATCACTATTCGGACAAGTCTATATACTGCTTTTGGTTGATGTGTCTCTTAAAGCCTCTTTTAATCTATAACATTTCTCTTTCTCTTTTCTCTCCCTGGCCTGGATTTTTTAATCTAAGGATCGTTTGTCGTGTAGAAGTCCCCACATTCAGATTTAATTGACTGTGTCCTCCTACTATTTAACATGATCCTCTTCCCACTATACTTCCTATAAAAGGACAGTCAGAACTAGAGGGTTTATTGGAGTCAGGCGCTTTATTAAATTCAGGTGTAATTACTTACAAGCATCTTTCATAAGTGAGCCTATCTTCTTCCTGATGCATCTCAGCAGGATGCACATATTACGGGATAGCTCACTTGCAGTGATTAATCAGTGGGTCTAGGTGGCGTCAACCTGGTTTATTCAGCACAAAACTCTCCTTCACTGATCACCTGATGCTTGTAGCAGCCACTGATGATTGTTGCCTAGATTCATTTTTCATAAGGAATTACAAAATGATGCTTGTATAATTCTATCATCCCTCTTGCTTTAATTTGCTGTAATTCTTTTGTAACAAACCTTTATTCACCAACTTTCAGGGTACTGTGAAATACCCATAGGAAAGATAGGATATTTGTCACTTCTTGGGGTAATGAATTAATGTCCCAGCATCCTATAAGAGTGACTCATGGAGGTACATTTTGAACTCATGATTTTATATATTTAATATATTTTAATTTGCTGTTATCATAATTTTTTTAAAGCTTTGATTGTTCTGTATTTCATCATTTGACTACATTGCCATTTTTAAAACAGAGGCATATATTCTGTTGCATGAATGCACCATGATTTATTTAACCAGTCCTCTACTGATAGGCATCTAGATTATTTTTTATCTTTTGGTACACTATGTAATAATGTAATAAATAAACTTATATGTAAGTTTTTCACACATATACAAACATATATGAAGGTAAATTTTCCAAAGTGAAATTGGTCATATGATAAATGCATGTATAATTTTGTTGAACATCATCCCATTGCCCACTGAGGATATCACTCACCAACAAAAGCTGATTTTTTTCAGTTATTTTATGAATAGTATCTAAAGTGGGACAGCAGAAATACTATTTTATTATAACAATATTTTATGACTTTATTAAAAATTCATCATATCGTATCTTGCTTATTATGATCTTAGCAACGCTTTAAGAGTAACATGAAGCATAGACAGAAAAGAAAGATCAGTTTACTATTTCCATATAAAAAGTAACTGAGGAAACAGGATACTGTCTAGCAAAAATAAGACAGAGGTTAAACAGAATAATCACTTTAGTTTGGAAAAAAAAAAATAAAGGTTGCTCTTTTTTGGTTTTTGAGGATTGAGTCTTGGTGTATAGGAAAAGACAAAGGTTGACAAGTTTGAGTCAACATGATAAAACAAGCTACATGCCTTATAATGGAATGGCATTTGAGATAAAGTATATTAAATTGCAGGATAGCGCCTGACTTTTTGGAACCTAAAGATTTTGCAATTTGGTGGCACTATCTTTGTGAAAATAAACAAAAATACATAACTGCAATAGAGAAATGGGTACAGCAGCACATGCTTATTTAGAGTGAGAAAATATCCAACCATGTACACATTTTCAAAAGATGTCCAATACCACAAATTTCATAAAGTCTAAAAAATAACCCAATATTTTAATTGAAGTGTCTGTTATATTTCTATAATACTCCACCCCCCCACATATTTTTGACTGCATATACTTACACATCTTTTTTGGATACTATTTCTGTCATGGGTCTTCCTTGGTGGCTCAGAGGTAAAGAATCCACCTGCCAATGCAGAGATGCAGTTTTGATCTCTGGTTAGGGCAGATCCCCTGGAGAAGGAAATGGCAACCCACTCCAGTATTCTTGCCTGGGAAATCCTGTGGACAGAGGAGCCTGGCAGAGTACAGTCCATGGGATTGCAAAGAGTCAGGCGTGACTTAGCCACAAAACAACAACAGCAAAATCAAATTCTGTCATATCATTTTCTCTTGGGTATTGGAAAGATAACTCAGTCTTTTCTCTGGCAATGTTGATTAATGTATATGTTTTTAAAAATAATAATTTAGAAATGTTTCTTTTAGCTTCACAACTCGTTACTGGCAATGGCTTGCTTTTTTGTTTAGTTGTTTGTTGTTTTTCCTAAATCTGAGATTTCTGAATCTGTGACTATGTAACTTCTAACTTCATTTTAGTTCCTAGTCCTAAGTGTGGTTTTCAAGTGTATCTTTAACTTATTTTACAAAAAAAGTCTTTTTTCTTTGTGATTATGTACATCCTATAGTAACATAGAAGTTATTGCCAACATCTTTGAAAAATCAAAAGAGCTTTAGAGAAATTAAATGTTGTTTTTTAATAAAACATTGCTCCTCATAAGTTGTTTCAGGTGATTTTCCTTTGGTGTGTTACATCTAGTTGTTCTAATTCTATACTCCATGAAAAATTGTTTCTATAGAGTTTCTTATTATTTTTCTATATTACTTTAGTGAACGATGAATGTACATAGTTCAAACACATTAAAGAAGGATGGGAAAAAAATGAAACTACAGGAAGGATGAGAAAGGTAAAACACTTAAAACTTAAATCTTTATGATGGTCAGACTTATTCAAAGAAAAAATATTACTAACAGAAGAAAACTCACTGACATGATAGAATTTTTAACAATGCTTTCAATTCATCCAAAGGTTTTTTTTGTCCAGCTACGGATACGAAAGTCATATGCATTTTTCTGGGATACTTGGTCTCCTTTGTATCTAAAAGATAGTACATATTTGGCTTTGGCTGTAAATAAAAACTGCTGTTTTTAACCTTAGAAGGGCCTGTCTTGCCTATCAGCTAGCTGAACACTCTTATGATAATATTATGCAGTACAGTTTAAAAGCAGAAAGGACACACTTTCTATTCCCAGAGAATATTCCTCCTCTGCAAATAAGGAGAAAAGGGTCTTTTAAAAATGCAGCAACTCATAGACAATATTTTAGCTTTTCACAATGAGCAATACCACAATTTTTCCTACTGTTTCATCAAAGAATTTGAATCTTCTACAACCTTCATCCATTTTTTTCATGCAACTGTTGCCATCGACACTGTTCTTTATAACTCTCAGGAAAAGAAAATTCTAGACAGCTTATAACATCATACATAATTTGCAAAAAAAAGAAAAGTAGCAAGCTTATCAATATTTTTATTTCCAAATAACAGAAACATCTCCTCAAATGTTTTTTGTAACTTCTGTTTCAACCTCTCAATTCATTCATTCATTCATCAAAAATAACACTGAACATCTAAAACATGCCAGGCACAGCACTAGGTTCCAGAATACAGTGAGGAACAAAATTAACATAGTACATAGCCTCATGAATTTTACATTCTAAAGGGAAGACAGACATAATAGGCAGAGTTTGTTCCCCTTAAATTTATATGTTGAAGCTGTAAAGTGAAAGTGAAAGTTGCTCAGTCCAGTCCAACTCTTTATGATTCCATGGACTATACAGTCCATAGAATTCTCCAGGCCAGAATACTGGAGTGGGTAGCCTTTCCCTTCTCCAGGGGCTCTTCCCAATGCAGGGATGGAACCCAGGTCTCCTGTATTGCAGATGGATTCCTTACCAGCTGAGCCACAAGGGAAGCCCTGAAGCTGTAAGGAGGAGGAGATGAAGCTGCAAAAACCTCTAGTAACTCAGAACATTACCATGTTTGGATACAGGGCTTTTTAAATGAGTCAAAATGAGACCATTCTAATTGGTATCCTTAGAAGAAGAGGGAAGTAGACACACAGAGAGACACCAAGATTGTGCACATGGAGAGAAAAGATCATTTGAGAACACAGGGAGACAGTGGCCATCTGAAAGCCAAGGAGAGATGCCTCACATGACACCAACCTGCCACCGCTTTGATCTTGGACTTCTGGCCACCAAAGCTGAGAAAATAAATTGTGGTTTAAACTACTCAGTTTGGGGCATTTTGTTGCCTTTGTTGTTGTTCAGTCGCTAAGTTGTGTCCGACTCTGTATCCCTGTGCACTACAGCATGTCAGGCATCCCTTTCCTTCACTATTTCACGGAATTTTCTCAGACTCATGTACATTGAATCAGTGATGTCATCCAACCATCTAGTCCTCTGTCACCCCCTTCTCCTCCTGCCCTCAATCTTTGGCAGCATCAGGGTCGTTTCCAGTGAGTCTGCTCTTTGCAACAGGTGGCCAAAGTATTTGAACTTCAGCATCAATTCTTCCAGTGAATATTCAGGATTGATTTCCTTTAGGATTCACTGGTTTGATCTCCTTGCTGTTTAGCAAACTATTTAAAAAATAATTTTATTATAATCAATTAATTTTATTATATGCCTGAAAGTGAAAGTGAAGTTGCTCAGTCATGTCCGACTCTATGCGATCCCGTGGACTGTAGCCCACCAGGCTCCTCCATCCATGGGATTCTCCAGGCAAGAACACTGGAGTGGGTTGCCATTTCCTTCTCCAGGGGATCTTCCCGACCCAGAGATCAAACCCAGGTCTCCTGCATTGCAGGCAGATGCTTTAACCTCTGAGCCACCAGGATGCCTAGCAAACTAATAAAATAAACATTAAATTATCATATAAATACTTCTAAAGTTACAATTCTGACATGCATGCACCAGACCAAATAGATTTGGAACAACATTCCCACTCTCACATATATGCTAACTCAGAACTAGCAAGAAGTCAAGCTTTTTAAAGCTGATTCTAGTCCCTGGCTTAGCAAATAGCCAGTTGAATAACTGGTCAGTCCATTCAATAAAGAGATTCTTTTTGACGTACATAAAATTTGTCAAGTACTTTGCAAAAGCTCTTCTTTGTAGCCCCCACCCCCATCAAATTTAATTTCATCCTGTTCTGTTTTGTTCTAACCTATGGTTAAATTGAGAACAACTACAGAACTTCCCCTACTGAGTAATCCCTATAACTACAAATTACTTATGGGGTCATTCATTCTATAGTCTTCTATACTGTACTCTTAAACAGTTGCCAAACCTTTATAATTGTTCTAGAAATTTTGATTATTCTAAATAATTTTCCTGGTTCTAAATCTCAATGTTTTCATTATTCATTAACTCACTGGGTGACTTTAATCTCTTTACATCTCAGTTCCTTCATCTGTGCATGATAGGATTGATCTACAGTAGTATCTCAAAGGTTTCCTCCTGCAGGGCCATCCCTGATTGAAGACCTGTGGTGACTACACTTACAAACAAAATAGACAAAAGATAGTACCCATGCCCTAGGCTGATCTAGTCTCTGAAGAATGATATAAAAGTCAAGCTTGTTCCTTCTAAAGAGTAAAGGGGAAGAGTTTAGGATGAAAGTAACTCATTTCCTTATCATTTTATACATAGAATGACTCCCAGAAAAATTGGAAAATCTCCAAAATTGGTTCTAACTTGTTATCTACAAATGTACCACAACAAGAAATTGTGATTAAAAAAATTTCCTTAAATGGTACTTTTTATTTTAAAATGTTAGTTGTTTTCATTTTTGAATTTATCATTTCTTCTACATAGGAACTCTATTATATCAATGCCAGGTAGTAATACAATGTACTTCACTTATGAAACAAATAGGTAGCTAGTTATAAATGGAGATTGTATTGCACATGGAGAGCTAGTTTCAGAAGCTTCAAGTCTCCTACTTCTGTGAGAATCCAGCTACACATTTTTTCTAGATAACGGACATATTGCTTTTACAAATTACACTGTGTTCCTATTCAGTGTGTGATCTAATATCTTGCAATAAAAAACTTTTTAGCTGCATATACATGTAGCAGATCAAGTTCAGTAATACTGTCTTGAAAATAAATACTAAAGACTACTTATTGGTATTTTTAAAAAGTTAAATAGCTGTGCCAATATTATTGTCATGAACTCAGTGAAAGTATTAAACTTCTCTGGAACTCTGCTCTCTGTGTCTGGAATTTCTTTCACTGCCTCTCTCCACACAGATTTGTCATTGTCTATTCACTAAGTCATGTTCAATTCTTTTGCGACCCCATGGGCTGTAGGCTGCCAGAACCTGTGCCCATAGGATTTTCCAGGAAAGAAGACTGGAGTGGGTTGCCATTTCCTTCTCCAGGGATCTTCTCAACCCCATGAATCCACATCTCCTGCATTGGCAGGCAGATTCGTTACCACTGAGCCAGCAGGGAAGCCCTCTCCATACAGATACTTATCAACAAAATGTGTCCTTTAACAACCAGTTCAAATGTCCCTCTTCTTCAAAGTTTCTTGACCAGTTCTCAATTTATTTTTAGTTGTGGCATCCGTTCATGGCATTTGCTCCCATCACCTCATGGCAAATAGATGGGGAAATGTTCAGTAGATAGAATAGAGAAAAGGGGTCCAAAATGGCGATGGCTAAAAGACAAGGAAGGGAAAAGTCTGCGAAAATAGAACAAAGGAAGGTCAAAGAAAGGTCTGAGGACCGGAGTGAGGACTGCAGGAAGAACAAACAGCACTCCTGGCTAAGCCCAATTTGCATAGGGCAGGCCCAGGGGGAGGAAAAAAACATATAAAAGGAGGAGCCAAGCATTCTCTGGCTCTCTCTCCCCCGCGTGCCTGTGCTCTTTCTTTCTCTCTTTCTCTCCCCCATGTGCCTGCTCTCTTTCTCTCTCTCTCTCTGACCCCCTGCCCCACACCATGTGTGCTGGCACGCTCCTCCGCTCTTCTCTTCTTCGAGGATGGATTCTCCTGCTATCTTCTAAATAAAATAGAGCTGTAACACTGATTTATCTAAGAGCTATGACACGGTTTGTTCAAGACCCAAGAGCTGTGATGCGTGGAGGGCTTTAATGTCCGTCGCCCCAAATCATTGTTGTGACGAGACAAGAACCGAGAAACATACACTTGCCTGACAGAAACAATGGAAACAGTGAGAGACTTTATTTTCTTGCACTCCAAAATCACTGCAGATGGTGACTACAACTATGAAATTAAAATACGCTTGCTCCTGGAAAGAGAAGCTATGACAAACCTAGCAGCATATTAAAAAGGAGAGACATAACCGACAAAAGTCCATCTAATCAAAGCTATGGTTTTTCCAATAGTCATGTATGGATGTAAGAGTTGGACCATAAGAAAGCTGAGCACTGAAGAACTGATGCTTTTGAACTGTGGTGTTGGAGAAGACTCTTAAGAGTCTCTTGGACTACGAGAAGGTCAAACCAGTTAATCCTAAAGAAAATCAGTCCTGAATATTCACTGGAAGGACTGATGCTGAAACTGAAGCTTTAATACTTTGGCCACCTGATGCAAAGAGCGGACTCATTGGAAAAGACCCTGATGCTGGGAAAGACTGAAGGCGGGGGGAGAAGGGGACAACACAAGACAAGATGGTTGGATGGCATCACGGACTCAATGGACATGAGTTGGAGCAAGCTACGGGAGTTGGTTGTGGACAGGGAAGTCTGGCATGCTGTGGTCCATGGAGTTGCAAACAGTCAGATGTGACTGACTGAACTGAACTGATTGTACTTAATTTTTTATATTTCTATCTTCTAACTTAACGATGAGAATTCTTCAAGGGAAGTGTTTTCTTGATTCATCATTTCTTTCTTCCTATACCAATCTTTAAAGCCTGTTAAATCCTTAAAGGTAAGATTAGGCCACACCAGGTGACTGTTCTCTTGCTCTCTATACATCCCATGCAGGACCAGTGCCTGTTTCACCCACACTATATTCACATGACTGACCTTCCTGCATACTTGCTTCAGGCCTCAGCTACTAGTGAAGGGCATGCCCCCTCTGCTAGTTTCCCTGATAACCAGTGAGCTAACCTAACATCAATTTCCTCTGTATCCTGTAATCTCCCCATTCCCCTGGGAGCAAAGACTGATGTCATACCCTGCCCCGCCACTACCTCACAGGGTAGGGTATTGCACCAGGACCTTGCTTCAGACATGTAATTTCCCCCTATCCCTTAAACCACTGATGTCTGTGATGCTTACTCTGGGCTCTGTCTTTGGTCTTGAAGATAAGCAAGTTCAGGCCTTGCAGGTCTGTGGGGTGTATCCCAATACCTACAGAAGTGTCTGTTAACTAGATAAATGAGATTCATTTACATGTAATGCTCACCTGCAACTAATGAATATTACATATGTTTTTGACTGTCAAATTACATCTCTATTTTCTTCTCTTTAATGCAGACATATTTTATCTTTTCTTGGTATTTATATTTTAAAACTAACTTGGTTTATTTTATGAATTATTCACTAGGAGAAACACAAGAAATAATGATTTTCAGAAATACAGGCATACCTTGTTTTATTAAGCTTCACTTTACTGTGCTTCACAGATTTACAGTTTTTACAAATTGAAGGTTCATGGCAACCCTAAGTTGAGCATCTATTGGCACTATTTTTATAACAGCATTTTGTCAGTTTCTGTCTCACATTTTAGGAATTCTTGAAACATTATGGACTTTCCCACTATTATTTGATTTGTAAGTTGACCTGAGATTAGTGACTTTGATGTTACTTTTGTAATTGTTCTAGAGCACCCCAAACTGTGTCTGTATAAGACCATGAAGTTAACAGATGGATGTTGTGTGTGTTCTATCTAACTGCCCCACCAACTGGCAGTTCTCTCATCTTTCTCCCTCTCCTCCCAGCTCTCTATTCTCTGAGACACATCAATATTGAAATTTTGCCAATAACCCTACAACAGCCTTCAAGTGTTCAAGTGAGAAGTCTGTGTCTCACTTTAAGTCAAAACTAGGAATGATTAAGTGTAGTGAGGAAGCCATGTCAAAAGTTGAGACAGACCAAAAACTAGGTGTCTTGCACCAGTAAGTCACATTGTTACTGCAAAGGAAAGACTCTTGAAGGAAATTAAAAGTCCTACCCCAGTTAACACATGAATGACAAGAATGTGAAATGGCCTAATTGCTGATATAGAGAAAATTTAATGATCTGGGTAGAATATCAAACCAGCCACAATATTCCCTTAAACCAAAGCCTAATACAGAGCAAGGTCGTAACTCTCTTAGATTCCATGAAGACTGAGAGAGGTGAGGAAGCTGCAGAAAAAAGTATGAAGCTGGCAGAAGTTGTTTCATGAGATTTAACGAAAGAAGTTGCCTCCTTAAAATCAAAGTGCAAAGAGAACCAGCAAGTGCTGATATAGAAGTTGCAGCAGTTTTCCAGAAGATCTAGCTAAGATAATTAATGAAAGCATTTACACTAAACAGGAAATGGCAATCCACTCCAGGACTATTGCCTGGAAAATCCCATGGACAGAGGAGCCTGGTAGGCTACAGCCCAGGGGGTCGCAAAGAGTCGGACACGACTGAGCGACTTCACTTTACACTAAACCAATGGATTTTTAATGTAAACAAAGCTTCCTTGAAAGAAAATGCCATCTAAGACATTCATAGCTAGAGAGAAGTCAATTCCTGGCTTCACAGGATAGACTGACTCACTTGTTAGGGGCTAATACAGGTGGAGACTTTAAGTGGAAGCTAATATTAATTGACCATTCTAAAAATCTTAGGGTCCTTGAGAATTATGCCAGATCTGTTCTGCCTATTCTCTACAAATAGAACAACAAAACCTGGCAGACAGTGCTTCTCTTTACAACACAGTTTACAGAATATTTTAAGCCCACTGTTAAGATCTACTGCTCAAAAAAAAAAAAAAAGATTCCATTCAAAATATATCTGCTTCTTGACTTGGTACTTGGTCATTCAAGAACTCTGATGGAAATGTACAGTGAGATTTATGTTGTTTTAAAGACTGTTAATGAGGCTTCCATGGTGGCTCAGAGGTAAAGAAATCTTCCTACTAATGCAGGAGACATGGGTTTGATCCCTGGGCAAGGAGGATCCCCTGGAGAAGGAAATGGCAACCTGCTTCAGTATTCTTGCCTGTAAAATTCCATGGACAGAGAAGCCTGGCAGGCTACAGTCCATAGGGTTGCAAGGAGTCAGACATGACTTAGCGAGTAAACAATGGCAACATGACTTCTAACACAACACCCATTCTACAGCCCAAGAATCAGATAATAATGTAGACTTTCAAGTCTTATTATTTGAGAAACACATTTTGTAAGGCTATTGCTGCCACAGACAATTATTCTTCTGATGGATCTATGCAAAGTCAACTGAAAACCTTCTGGAAAGAATTCACCATTCTAAATGGCATTAAGAATATTTGTGATTCATGGGAAAATGCCAAAGTATCAACATCAACAGGAGTTTGGAAGAACTTGATTTCAATCCCCATGGATGACTTTGAGGGGTTCAAAACTTCAGTAGAGAAAGTAACTGAAGATATTGTAGAAATAGCAAGAGAACTGGAAGTGGAGCCTAAAGATTTGACTGTATTCTACAACCTTATGATAAAATTTTAATGGGTGAGGAGTTGATTTTTATGGATGAACAAAGAAAATGTTTTCTTAAGATAGAATCTACTCCAAGTGAAGGTGCTAGTATGGTTATTGAAATAAAAACAAAGGATATGGAACATTACATAAACCTAGCTGATAATGTTGGAGAAGGCAATGGCACCCCACTCCAGTACTCTTGCCTGGAAAATCCCATGGGCAGAGGAGCCTATTAGGCTGCAGTCCATGGGGTCGCTAAGAGTTGGACATGACTGAGCGACTTCACTTTCACTTTTCACTTTCACTTTTCACTTTCATGCATTGGAGAAGGAAATGGCAACCCACTCCAGTGTTCTTGCCTGGAGAAGCCCAGGGACAGCGGAGCCTGGTGGGCTGCCATCTATGGGGTCGCACAGAGTTGGACACGACTGAAGCGACTTAGCAGCAGCAGCAGCAGCAGCTGATAATGTAGTGGCAGGGTTTGAGAGGACTAGTTCAATTTTGAAAAAAGTTCTACTGTGGATAAAATGCTATTAAATAGTACTGTGTGCTACAGACAAATTGTCTGTGAAAGACAACTGATGCAGCAAATTTCCTTGTTGTCTTATTGAAGAAATTGCCACTGCCACCCCAGTCTCCAGAAAAATTACCCAGTCAGTCAGCAGCCACTAGCATCAAGGCAAGATCCTTCACCAGCAAAAAGATTATAAAGAGCTGAAGGCTTAGACGATGGTTAGCATTTTTTAGCAATAAAGTATTTTTTTAGTTACAGAGTGTACATTGAGTTTTTAAACATAGTACTATGGCACAAGAAGCTATAATATAGTATAAGCATAATTTTTAAATGCATTGAAATACCAAAAACTTTGTGTGACTTTCTTTATTGCCATATTTGCTTCATTGTGGTGGTTCTGAACTGAAGCTGTCCATGATATCTCTGAGGTATGCCTGTATGCAAATACACTAGTGACTTTTCTTTCTCAAGCTTTATAAACTATAGGATTAATAAGCCATGAGCATCTGACAATCCAAACAGCAAATGGATGCAGATTATGCCCTAATGTTAATAGATTAAGACAGCACTGATACCACATTTGTATATTTAAAGAGCTATTTACCAGATAAAGATAACTTTATCATCTTTCCTTTCACTGATGCAATTCTATTATTTTTTCATTCATTCAACAAATATTTATTGAAAATCATTATGTGCAAGATACTAGACCTGATGCTCTGAGAAATAATTCTTATTCCCAGAGAATTTAAATTCTAGGAGGTAAGATAAGGCACGCACATGAAAAAGCCAGACATTGATAAATGACATGAATAATGAAATGCAATAAAAGTTCAAAATAAGGAAAGATAACTCCCTTTTAAAAATAGAAAAGAAAACTTTTGCGTTTTACCATAAGACATTAATAGGATATGGACATGTGATGATAGGAAATTATTCTCCTTTCAATTTTTCAGTATTTGTCCTTTTTTATTCTTGGTGAAGAAAAGTGCATAGATATAAAAATAACCTACCATAATCACTCTGGGCATGCTTAAATTACAATAAAATAACATGACATCATGAAGACAATAACATGTGAAGACTAGATATTAAGTCAAAGCCCAATTGATTTGTCTAATTGTGAATTATTGAAACTTGATTTTTAACAGATCTGTCCAAACTTATGTTTGGCTCTCCTCTCTAGCTGGGGCCATTCAGTTATTTTTATCTGGATATTTAATAAAACTGGAATCTAATAAAAAGTTTTCAGAAAAATACTTAATATTATTATATAATCTTCCAATTATAGTTGGGCCACATTCAACCTTAAACAAACTAAGTGAACTTAAAAAGTTTTTCTGAAAATTATTTGTATTGCTGTATAGGAAGTCATGTTATTTTGCCAAGACTAGAGTATAACATTAGTGAGCAAGTTTAGTAGCATTCTTTCAAATAATATTTTATTTCAAGTGAAAATAAAATATTTTAAGTAAAGTAGCTGGAATTAAAAATATTTTTACAATAGTTGATTGACATAAAGGTACATAAAGAAAATAAAAAATGTCAACTAAAATGTTACATACTACTTTAGAAATATAAAGAAGAGTGTACACGTTCTCTACCAGTATCTCTTTCATGATTCTTTTAGCTAGTGCTACATTTCAAGAATGTAAAGTCTCAAGAAGAAGATAAGTATCACAAATATAATAAATCAAAGCTGAGTAAGCATATAGATACCTGAAAATCAAAAAATAAGTTTCAATACTAGGGGCACTTAGAATCTTAGGTTTTACAGCATGTATTTCCTTCTTCTTTTAAACAGTTGACTAATAGGCTATTTTCAAAAGGACAAGTTTATTTTGGTAAAGATTTCATTGATAGTAATGATTAGATGACTGGTTGAGTGATGGTGTTATTTCCAAAATAGTATTTCTTTTCCAGTTTTATACTTTATCTAATACTATGATTTAACTTTATGTTCAGAGCTTAAGATTTATGGTATACTTGAAATAGCAATAAAAGACGGATTGATAATATTGTATATTATAGACATGATTCGGAGAAGGCAGTGGCAACCCACTCCAGTACTCTTGCCTGGAAAACCCATGGACGGAGGAGCCTGGTAGGCTGCAGAAGTGATTTCACTTTCACTTTTCACTCTCATGCATTGGAGAAGGAAATGGCAACCCACTCCAGCATTCTTGCCTGGAGAATCCTAGGGGCAGGGGAGCCTGGTGGGCTGCTGTCTATGGGGTCCCACAGAGTCCGACATGACTGAAATGACTTAGCAGCAGTAGCAGCAGCATAGACATCATTTGAATTGAGATAATAACTGCTTGTTAAAGATGATCTCTAATTCTTAACCAATGCTTAGAATCTCTGAATCACTGAAGTTTCCATTCTTTATGGCCTGCCAGAAATGATTCAGGAAAGTGAGGTGAGTATTTGTTTTTCATGGGGAATATAGGTTCTTATGTTTGGGGAAGGGATGTGGAGTTCAACATAGAATTGATGTTATTCTTTTGGCACATATTCACTTTGTGTCAAAGTTATTTACCCAATAGGCTCAGAAAGCAAAGTTTAGTGTCTTTGCAAAACTAATTCATCCACCCCACTAAAACATTCTTGAAAGAATTCAGTATACAATATTTAAGAAAAAATTGAAGTGACCATTAGAAAAAACAATAAGAACTTGTCTAGACTCTCTTATATCCATTTCATTGTTTACTACTTCTGTTATTTGAATATTATATAGGACTGAAATCATAATCTTTAAATGCTAGATTATAAAAAAGAATAGGATAATGTCAAAATGGCACAGTGATCAATATGAAGGCACTCCCAATGTCCCACTTGAAGACAATTGGAACATAATTCAAGAAAATAACTGCGAATGACTGAAACACATAATATGTGTTTAAATTCACAAGCCCTTAGTGGTACTAAAAAAAATTAAAAACAACAACAACTATGAGTTAGTTTATTTATTGCCACAAAAATTCAACATAAAATCACATATAAACTTAGTGGGTTAAAGCAATAATTATTTATTATTTCCTGCATATATGTGGGCTAGAGGGGATTGACTGATCTAGGCTGGATTCAGCTGATTTTAGCACTAAGCTTCAGGCTGGTTTAGGATTTTTCACATCTTCCTCAGCCTCCTTGGATTAGCTGGTTTCTTAGTGCATGCTCTTAAAATAATGACAAATGCCAAAAAAGAAGCCCAACTATGCCAAAAACAAGCCTCAGCTTGTTTCATTTTGTTAATATCCTATTGACCAAAAGAAATCCATGGTTAGAGTCCAAATCAAGGAGTCAGAAAATATGCTTTGCTTTTATTAAGAGAAACTGTAAAGTCACAAGGCAAAAAGCATGGGTAATCTGAGATGGAGAAATTGTGGCCAATAATTATACTAGAGTTAAAATTAAAGATTGCTAAGGAAATGACTTATTGTTTGGAAAAATGATAAATAAAGAGAAAGAACCAAGTTTTATTCAGATCTCTTATAGAAACTATAGCTCTATGTAAACAAATAGATGAGATGCATTTCTTTATAACCAATATTTCAACCCTTAATGAATTTATTAAGCTGAACACACATGGCCACTGTGTGTGCTCAGTTGCTTCAGTCATGTCTGACTCTTTGCAACACTATGGACTGTACCCTGCCAGCCTCCTCTTTCTGTGGAATTCTCTAGGCAAGAGTACTGGAGAGGGTTTCTGTGCCCTCATTCAGGGGATCTTCCCCACACAGGGATTGAACCCGAGTCTCTTATGTCTCCTGTATTGGCAGGGTGTTCTTTAGAGCCACCTGGGAAGCCCCATGGTCACTAACATACCAAAAGAGACACATGTTTCTCCTCTTAGAAGAACATAATCCACTGTTAAATTAGTCTTGGCCATAAAATAAACAAACCAACAAAAAGCCAAACTTGACTAAACCCTTGACTAAAGCCCAACTACAATTTTATAGGACTTTCAGAAATCAGAGGAACTCACATAATGCAAGAAAAGTATATGGAATAGGGAAAATCTACAGGAAAACTAAGTTTCTTCAACAAGCAATAAACAAACAAAAAAGATATTAAAGTGTCTTATGAAATCCATTAAATAATCACAAAATGTGGGGCTTTGTGGATCCTAAGTCAAGAAGAAACTGAAAATTTCCTTTTTTCCTTTAAAAAGAAGTATTATTTTTTAATAAATAATAAAGTAATAACTTAGCAAAGGCACAAAAACAATACTTCCAGTTTCATTAATGATGTTTCTCTAATACGTTCTCTGGTATTCCTCATCAAATGTTATTTTTACCTTTTCATACTGGAGCACTCTCATATTTATGACAGAAAACCCAGTGGGCAACTTAAATTTTACACTACCATCAAGGTTAGGGTATTGTAAGCACACATTTCAAATGAGAATTAATTATCCAAGACATTTGCCTACTTTAGACCAAACATTCTAAGTTAGTGTAAAATTATTTATGGCTCTACTTGAGCTCTCTATACACTAAATATTCTTTTCTTAAAATAATATCCTTCTAGCTAACGGAAGGTAATAACAACTTGAAGAATGGCACTAAATTCTAATAGTCACTTTCATATATAACTTGAAATGCTCTTGGATTTTTAGTTGCCTGTGTTTGGAAGAATAAATGCTTATTACAATTTATTTATCCTTTACTGAAGTTTATCAATGCTGCGGATTTCCCTATGAATGTAGATTCAAAATTAAGTCATCTATTTTAAGTGAGAGGCAAATAAGGGGTTAATTTTAACTGAGAATCAAATAAGGGGTTAAAAATTGACAGTCTAAAATATTGGGTTAGTTAGAAACAGAAGAGTTCCTTGAATGATATAAGTGAAAGGATATAAAATATGTATCTTAAGATTTTTACAACATTAAATTTACAAGTAGAATTTGATATAAGAATGTGGATATATATTGCATATACATTGGCAATGGTGTCTTTGCTTTTGGTCAAAATGACAAGAAAGCAGCACTTAAACACAGTCATACATGGGCTACTACTCTTCTTTTTGCCTTTAAATTTTTTTCTTCATTTCTTAGCTGAGAAAGGAAATATATATTTGGCTTAAAATTTTGAAAATTGCATGGCAACGCAAAACACCCAGAGTAACCAAAGCTATCTTGAGAAAGAAAAAATGGAGCTTGTGGAATCAGGTTCCCTGAGTCCAGACTATACTACAAAGCTGAAATAAAACCATATGGCACTGGTGACAAAATAGAAATATAGATTAATTAAACAGGATAAAAATTCAATAAATATACATACATATGGTAAATTAATCTATGATAAAGGAATAAAGAACATAAAATGGAGAAAAGACAGTTTCTTCCATAAATGGTGCTGGGAAAACTGAACAATTACATCTAAATGAATGAAATTAGAACACTCTAACATCATACGCAAAAAAACAAACAAAAAATGGATTAGAGACCTAAATGTAAAAACAGATGCTACAAAAATCCTTGAGGAAAACAAAGGCAGAATACTCTTTGACATACATCCTAGCAATATACTTTTGGGTCTGTCTCTTACAGTAATTAATGAAAATAAAAATAATCAAATGGGACCTGATCAAACTAAAAGCTTTTGTACAGCAAAGGAAACCATATACTGAGCAAAAATACAACAATAGAATGGGAGAAAATATTTGCAAATGATGCAACCAACAAGAATTAATAACCAAAATATACAAACAGTGAATAGAGCTCAAAAAAAAAAAAAAAAAACAAAAACTCAGTTGAAAAATGGGCAAAAGACCTAAATAGATGTTTCTCCAAAGACGGCATACAAATGCCAAAAGGCACATGAAAAGATGCTCAGCATCACTAATTATTAGAGAAATGCAAATCACAACTTCAACGAGGTATCATTTTATACCAGTCAGAATGGCCATCATCAAAAAGTCTACAAATAATAAATGCTGGAGAGGGTATGGAGAAACAGGTACCTTTTATACTGTTCGGAAAGTCAATTGGTACAGCAACTATGGAGTAAGTGTGTGTGTGTGCTAAGTCGCTTCAGTCATGTCCGACTCTGTGTGACCACTGGACTGCACCCTGCCAGGCTCCTCCGTCCATGGGATTCTCTAAGCAAAATTACTGGAGTGGGTAGCCATTCCTTTTTCCAGGGAATCTTCCAGACCCAGGGATAGAACCTGGGTCTCATGCATTGCAGGCAGATTCTTTACCATCTGAGCCAGCAGGAATTATTATTATGCCCTTCTCCAGAAGAGCAGTATAGACATTTCTTAAAAATCTACAAATAGATGTATCGTATGATCCTGCAATCCCTCTCCTAGGCATAAATTTAGAGAAAAGCATACTTTGAAAAGCTGTGTGCATCTCAGTGTTCATTGTAACACTACTTACAATAGCCAAGACCTGGAAGTAACCTAAATTCCCATTGACAGATGAGTGGATAAAGAAGTGGAATAGTTACACAATGGAACATTACTCAGCCATAAAAGGAATGAAATAATGCCATCTACAACAACATGGATAGACGTAGTGATTATCATACTAAGTGAGAGTAAGCCAGACACAGGAAGACAAGTATCATATGATATCGCTTATATGTAGAAAAAATGATACAAATGAACTTATATTCAAGGCAGAAATAGCCCCCACAGACATAGAAAACAAACTTATGGTTACCAAAGGGGAAGGGGGAGGATAAATTCGGAGTTCGAGATTAACACTACACACTACTCCATATAAAAGAGACAACCAATAAGGAATACTATAGAGCACAGGAACTATACTTAATATTTCATAATAACCTATAAGGGAAAATTACCTATAAGGGAAAAAAATATATATATATGATTATCTATTTCTGCATTTTTCTCCTTGAAAAAAAATATTTTCTACCTATGCTTAAGTGAAAATAAATTAGTATACATATTTTTACTTGCTTCCCAAATTTTATTCTTTTCATAATCTGATGCATTTTAAATTATTTTATTATTGTATATTGTTTGTATTATCATTAAAACAGTCTATGTTCGAAGCTATATTTACAATAATTACTAAAGTAATTTGATTCTTAATATAAGTTTCAGTACTAATACCATTTCATTATGTTAAAATTTCCTGCTAGGCTAGAGTTCTTCCTTAAGTAGTTTCTCAAGGGTGCAGTGTTACATAGTTCCTTGATAAGTTGGTATTTTAAAATTTATTTCTGTAATCTCTTGCTGTGAATGACTACTTGGCTGAGTTTATAAAAACCTCAGTTCAGTGCAGTTGCTCAGTCATGTCTGACTCTTTGTGACCCCATAAATTGCCGCACACCAGGCCTCCCTGTCCATCACCAATTCCCAGAGTTCACTCAAACTCTTGTCCACAGAGTCAGTGATGCCATCCAGCCATCTCATCCTCTGTCGTCCCCTTCTCCTCCTGCCCCCAATCCCTCCCAGCATCAAAGTCTTTTCCAATGAGGCAACTCTTCGCATGAGGTGGCCAAATATTGGAGTTTCAGCTTTAGCACCAGTTCTTCCAAAGAAATCCCAGGACAGATCTCCTTTAGAATGGATTGGTTGGATCTCTTTGCAGTCCAAGGGACTCTCAAGAGTCTTCTCCAACACCACAGTTCAAAAGCATCAATTCTTCGGCGCTCAGCTTTCTTCACAGTCCAACTTTCACATCCATACATGACCACTGGAAAAACCATGCTGCTGCTGCTGCTAAGTCGCTTCAGTTGTGTCCGACTCTGTGTGATCCCATAGACAGCAGCCCACTAGGCCCCTCTGTCCCTGGGATTCTCCAGGCAAGAGTACTAGAGTGGGTTGCCATTGCCTTCTCCACTGCATGAAAGTGAAAAGTGAAAGTGACGTTGCTCAGTCATGCCCGACTCTTAGCGACCCCATGTACTGCAGCCTACCAGGCTCCTCCGTCCATGGGATTTTCCAGGCAAGAGTACTGGAGTGGATTGCCATTTCTGTCTCTGGAAAAACCATAGCCTGACTAGACAGACCATTGTTGGCAAAATAATGTCTCTGCTTTTCAATATGCTATCTAGGTTGGTCATAACTTTCCTTCCAAGGAGTAAGCGTCTTTAAATTCATGGCTGCAGTCACCATCTGCAGTGACTTTGGAGCCCCAAAAAATAAAGTCTGACACTGTTTCCACTGTTTCCCCATCTATTTCCTATGAAGTAATGGGACCAGATGCCATGATCTTAGTTTTCTGAATTTTGAGCTTTAAGCCAACCTTTTCACTCTCCTCTCACTTTCATCAAGAGGCTTTTTAGTTCCTCTTCACTTTCTGCCATAAGGGTGGTGTCATCTGCATATATGAGGTTATTGATATTTCTCCTGGCAATCTTGATTCCAGCTTATGCTTCTTCCAGCCCAGAGTCTCTCATGATGTACTCTGCATATAAGTTAAATAAGCAGGGTGACAATATATAGCCTTGACGTACTCCTTTTCCTATTTGGAACCAGTCTGTTGCTCCTTGTTCAGTTCTAACTGTTGCTTCCTGACTGCATATAGGTTTCTCAAGAGGCAGGTCAGGTGGTCTGGTATTCCCATCTCTCAGAATTTTCCACAGTTTATTGTGATCCACACAGTCAAAGGCTTTGGCACAATCAATAAAGCAGAAATAGATGATTTTTCTGGAACTCTCTTGCTTTTTGCATGATTCAACAGATGCTGGCAATTTGATCTCTGGTTCCTCTACCTTTTCTAAAACTAGCTTGAACATCTGGAAGTTCACGGTTCAAGTTTTTCATTTTCCCTTCTATTACATGTTTCAGAGAATACTAAGGCCAACTTAATTTTTCTTTATTTTTTTCAATTAGCCTGTTGCTTTAAATCCCTGCATGGATGCTGCAGATACCTTGGTGATTTAGAAGCTTTCCAACTGCTAACATTCTTCCTATTTGGATGAAAGGAAAGGAAATCCACCTTTCGTGGTTTTTGTGGAAGACAAGCGTCCACCTCTCCGTATGAAACTGCATATCATTATCTTCCCTTTTTCTTCTCTTTAGTAGGTAGACCCCCTGCTCATTTTCTAAGATTGATTTTGCAGTATTTTTTCAATAAATTACCATTCCAAAAACTCTGAGACTTATCTCTCAGCTAGAAAAAGTTTGTGTTGCATACAGCTAAGAGACTGACAAACCAAGAATTTGCTCCTTGTCCTTTATATATATATTTTTATATGTAAATTTATATTTCTATATCACATATATATTTGTTGTTTAGTTGCTAAGTTATATCTGACTCTCTATAATTCTATAGAGACTGTAGCGCATCAGGCTCCTCTGTCCATGGGATTTTCCAGGCAAGTATACTGGAGTGAGTTGCCATTATTTTTCTTCCCAATTAAAGATTTCTGCAGGATATCTTCCCAATGCATGTTCAATTCCTGGGAATTGAACATGCATCTCCTTCATAGGCTGGAAAATTCTTTACTGCTGAGTCACCAGGGAAGGCCCGACATATATGTATATACATTTCTATGTTGAATATTGATTGATTGATTGATTTTGTTTTCAGATACCTCATCTTAATGTTACTAAAATGAGATTTTTTAAAGGTAGAGCTGTATTATAGTAATCGGGCACCCTTTCCTTCATTCTCCCACCCCACCCCACCCCTGTTTGCCACCATGTTCAGCAAAAGAGACACTTATGTATAGAACAGTATTTTGGACTCTGTGGGAAAGGGAGAGGGTGGGATGATTTGGGAGAATGGCATTGAAACATGTATAATATCATATATGAAACGAGTCGCCAGTCCAGGTTCGATGCCTG
>NW_011495014.1:2090241-2100852 GCF_000754665.1 Bison bison bison
ATGCACGATACTGGATGCTTGGGGCTGGTGCACTGGGACGACCCAGAGGGATGGTATGGGGAGGGAAGTGGGAGGGGGGTTCAGGATGGGGGACATGTGTATACCTGTGGCAGATGCATGTTGATATATGGCAAAACCAATACAATATTGTAAAGTTAAAAAATAAAATAAAAATATATATTAAAAAAATTGGTTTTAGAGACCTCTTAGCATCAAAGACTCATAGATATTTGCTTGTTCTGGGAGCATGCATTAGGCAGGTAATGAGCAACCCTTAAAAAATAAATTCATAACTATGGTCTCTATTCTTCAAAATGCCAAACATAACGTGACATATTTTTCATGCTTGAAAAGTAATAGCTTTTATATTTTGTCCAATGTACCCAGATTCACAGGAAAAAATAAGTTCAGTGTTTTAAGAGACTATGAAGGCACCTGCTATGTCTTGACCTAAGCAAAGAACAGGGCCAGCTGCCAGATATAGAGTGAAAATACAACCTGGTCTGTCCAGGAGTCCCCATGCCTGCTCACCTTGTCTAACAGTAAAACCACCTACTTTCACTCTTAAAAGTGCCCCAGTTTAGATGATACACTGGGTATAGACCTTGTGTGCACAGTGTCCAAGTCCAGTTTCACAAAGCAGTCAACAGCAGTATCACCAAAAACAAACAATTCCTGGAGATGGCACTCCTCCAGGGCTCCTGCCATCACAGCAGGCATCCAAAGCCCCCAATTGCCATGAATACTGTATTCAGTCTTGGTTTCTACAGTCAGTTTCTCAGCAACTGGAACTTTTAAATCAAGCAGTCAATTGAATTGTCAGAAATAATCGCACTATTTCAGGGAAAAATCCATTCTAAATCACTTTAATGGCTACTAGGTGTTCCGCTCATCAGTGGTTTTTTGGTTCCTGGCTTTGCTGTTGTCCTGGAACTAAAAAGATTTACAGTGACAAAAATGATTTAAATTGAACTTTCTCAGCCAGCCTTATGAACCACACCTATTCCAAATATAGCTATTGATATTTCAAGTTCAGTGTTGTTCAAGAGGTCAGAGGTTTCATTGATTTACTGCTGATATAGCAATGGTTTAACAGGAGACTTATAAATTGACCAGGCTCTTCTGTAATCTGGTGTTTATAGTATATCAAAGAGACATGTCTGAAATTTGTTGATATTTTTACAGCTATCTTCCTTAGATTAAAGGAAGAATGGAATTATTCCTTCTATATACCTATTCTGGACTAGTTCTATTGTAATTGTAGAAGTGGGGAAAGGTAGGAGAGTTGTGAATTTAAAGCAATATGGATTCACCCACTGCATTATCTTTAAGATATTTTAAATATTTAAAGCTTATATTTAAATATTTTCAAAACATTTTCCTGTGTCTAAGTCCTTCCAATTCAGTGAGGCATATATCTTTGGCTGAGCAAGCAAAAATAGCACTTGAGTGGGACTCATACTTCATATATATATGAAGTGTATATATATATATATATATATATATTTAAGGTCGCTATTACAAATCTGCTATGTCTAGAGTTGAATGAAATAATCCACAGGTTTTTACTTTGAGTTTGTATTTAAAATTAGCCTTGCTTCACTTATCACTTCTTTTTTTTTTTTTCCATTTGTATCTTTCTTTTTTACTTATTTTTTTTAAATTTTATTTTATTTTTAAACTTTACATAATTGTATTAGTTTTTGAAGTGAAGTGAAGTGAAAGTCATTCAGCCGTGTTAGACTCTTTGTCACCCCATGGACTGTAGAGTCCACGGAAATCTCCAGGCCACAATACTGGAGTGGGTAGCTGTTCCCTTCTCCAGGGGATCTTCCTAACCGAGGAATCAAACCCAGGTCTCCCATATTGCTGGTTGATTCTTTATCAGCTGAGCCACAAGGGGAGCCAAGAATACTGGAATGGGTAGCCTATCCCTTCTCCAGCAGATCTTCCTGATCGGAGAATTGAACCAGGGTCTCCGGCATTGCCGGCGGATTCTTTCGAAGGGAAAGGCTACCCACACCAGTATTCTGGCCTGGAGAATTCCAAGGAGTTGCAAAGAGTCTGACAGGACTGAGCAATTTTCACTTTCACTTTTTTAGTTAGTTAGGTATTATTACTTTTTAATCAGCTATTTAACTTAAAAATTTAGATGTCAATTTCTTCAAAAATTCATTGAATGTTAAAAAACAACACTGAAAAATCTATTTTGAATAAAAGTTACAGATTTTAAAGTTGTTTTCTAGAGATAAACTAGGGATATACTTAAGTTTTGAGTTAATTCTAGAGGATAGGGTTCCGAGGCACATGCATTTGATGCTATGATTTATAAGGAATGTATGAAACCATTTATAACTTCATAATGAAACAATTTTATCTTTGCATATTTGTCAAGTTGGAACTCTTTAATATGACCTACAGAAATCAACATCTAAACCAAAAAGTCTTCCAAAAATTTTCAGGCATTTCAGCTGTATTTCATACAGAAATTCAATTTGTGCAAAGTCAAAGCACACATTTTATGCAAAAGTCACCTCAAAATGTCATTTCTGAGTAACTTACATTTATGGAGAGACAATGACTAGAAAAGAAATAAGTAGTTAAATGGGACTTACTCCCTATGTGACTGACATATTGAACTAGATTTTCTTGGCAACTAACCTACTTCCTGATTTAACCTTCTTTATGTAGCTTTTTAAAGCTACACAAGTTATTGATTTGCTCTAAGGGACTAAGTTAGGACCTGGAAAATATTGCACAATTATAAGAAGAGTATCTTTAGGTAAACAAAAATACAAAAACGCCTATAATGTACAAGACAGAATTCAAAAAAATATAAACAAAATTAGGTTAAAAATATAGTAAAAACAAATGGCGGTTTTGGAAAACTAGAAATTATTCAAAATCCTTTAAAAATAATTTTATGTTCTTGAAATATATCAGAGCTAAAAATATGTTCTGATCATCACCAAAGATGTACAGATAATCCTGTATTTAGGTTGAGTGATATCCTTCCTAGCACAAGTAAAACAAAGCAAACTTACTTTCATTCATTACTCTGTGATATCTATCTTAGGTATATTTATCTTAGGTATATTTTTAATTATCACCTCTCGATTAATGTTTAAGTATTTCCTAGAAAGGACAAATATTACTTCTTCTTGAAGCAATTTAATTAGACTTTTGGGAATGGGCACAAGTGAAATTCATTTTAAAATGGAGATGGGATCTAGCCAGAATTACAGATTGGATGAATTCTTAAATTTAAGAGGTGAGTTTGTGTGTTTGTATGTGTGTTGGTGGGCAGTGGGGGCTTCCTGTAAATTTGGGTTGTGATAAAAAGGGGTACCAAACTGTGAACAACAGTGAATCATTTTGATTTAGGCTGATTATAATCTTCCTGCATTACATTAGATACTTGGAATTCTAAAATACACTCAAAAATATGTCTAAGGAGACATTTTAGAATTTTGCTTAGATTAACAAATTTTATGAGCTTTTAACCTGGACTTGTTTATTCCTCCCTGAATTTGAATCATCAGTTTGTTTGTTTTTTCCTTCTCTATTTTCGGAGTGGGGGTGGGGGGGAGTAGATAGGTAGGGGGTCACTGCTTATATATAGCAGAATAGGTTTTTATTTTTTCCAGCTATTTATTGAGGTATAACTGACAAATAAAAATTCTATATATTTAAGGTAGACAATGTGATGATTTGATATATGCATACTTTGTGAAATGATTATCATAATCAAGCTAATCAACACATCTGTCACCTCACAGTTACCATTTGTCTTCTTTGCTCCTGGGTCATTTTATTGTTCATTCATTTCTCTGACAAATAATTCCTGCATATCTACTATGTATCAGGTACTCTCTTAAGAACTGTAGCTATGAAAAGAATAAGACTCAACCCTTGAATGAGATTCAAAGAGCTTACAACTTAGTGGGGGAACCTGAGACATGAAGTAATTATATTACACTATTCAGGAACATATAAAAGGTAGGGGGTGGGAGAGGAGAAGAGGAGAGATATTAATGAGATTTAATGAAGGAGATGTATTGGAAAGTAAGGGATGATTCAAATCAGTCAGGTGACGACAGAAATAGAAACCTCAGAACAATGTAAGCATAGAATCTGAGACAGGAAGTACCATTTGATGGCTTGAGGGTTAATGCCAATCCTCTTAAAGGAATCATCCATGGGAAGAAATTTTCCAAAATTCTCAATCTGCTACAAATTTTATACTAGTCCACAAAAGTTAGTAATATGTGACATCTACTGAGAAATTTATATTTGAAAATTACTTTCACAGCAAAACTGTTCTATAGTAATTGTTCTTATTGCTTCTTTTATCTTCATACTATAAGAGATGAAGAAATTGAAGTCTCTTTAATTTTACAGTCAACTCAGAAGACACCTTTCTTCAATCTCTTTAAGATTAAAGGCAATAAAACAAATATCAGGAATTTGATAGATGATGGGACAAATTTAACAGAAAAAGTTATCTTTAAAGACATCACAATTGATTGCCATTGTCATTGTTCAGGCATTGTGTCCAACTCTTTGCCATGCCATGGACTGCAGTATGCCAGAATTCCCCATCCCTCACTCTCTCCTGGAGTTTGTTCAAACTCATGTCCACTGAGTCGGTGATGCGATCCAACAATCTCAACCTCTGCTGCCCCTTCTCCTCCTGCCCTTAATCTTTCCCAGTATCAGGGGCTTTTCCCATGAGTCGGCTTTTGGCATCAGGTGGCCAAAGTATTGGAGTTTCGGCTTCAGCATGAGTCCTTCCAATGAATATTCGGGGTTGATTTCCTTTAGGATTGACTGGTTTGATCTCTTTGCTGTCCAAGAAGTCTTCTTCAGCACCACAATATGAAAGTATCAATTCTTTGGTGCTCAGCTTTCTTTATGATCCAACTCTCACATCCATACATGACTACTGGAAAAACCATAGCTTAGACTAGATGGACATTTGTCGGCAAGTAATGTCTCTGCTTTTTAATATGCTTTCTAGGTTTGTCACAGCTTTCTCCCAAGGAGCAAGTGTCTTTTAATTTCATGGCTGCAGTCAGCATCTGCAGTGGTTTTGGAGCCCAGGAAAATAAAGTCTGCCACTGTTTCCACTTTTTCCCATCTATTTGCCATGAAGTGATGGGACTGGATGCCATGATCTTAGTTTTTTGAATGTTGAATTTTAAGCCATCTTTTCACTCTCTTTCACCCTCATCAAAAGGCTCTTCAGTTCCCCTTCACTTTCTGTCATTAGAATGGTTATCATTTGTATATCTTAGGTGGTTGATATTTCTCCAGGAAATCTTGATTCCAACTTGTGATTCACCCAGCCTGGCATTTCGCATGATGTATTCTGCATATAAGTTAAATAAGCAGGGTGACAATATACAACCTTGACGTACTCCTTTCCCAATTTTAAACCAGCCTGTTGTTCCATGTCTGGTTCTGACTGTTGCTTTTTCAACTGCATACAGGTTTCTCAGGAGACAGGTAAAGTGGTCTGGTATTCCCACCTCTTTAAGAATTTTCCACAGCTGAAACAACACTCAGTTGCAGATATGTCTGGTAGTGAAAGTGAAGTCTGATGCTAGTTGCATAGGAAGCTGGAAAGTTAGGTCCATGAATCAAGGTAAATTCTACATGGTCAAGCAAGAGATGGCAGAATGAACATTGAAAATTTAGGAATCAGTGAATTAAAATGTACTGGAGTGGGCAAATTTAATTTATATGACCACTGTATCTGTTACTGTGGGCAATAATCCCTTAGAAGGAATGGAGTAGCACTCAGAGTATCAATGCTAATTGATATCAATATCAATATCAATGCTAATTGATTCTGGCCAATATTTCTTGACTGTATAGCCAGTAATTTAGAAAGGCAATACTTGTAGTAAAGCATTAAGAAAAAAAAAAAAAGTCACTAATTCTTTTTCCTTAAAAATTTACTAAAACTTGATCATGCCAACAAGTCATATATCCAAATGCCAGATGGTCACTTCTACCTTGGTATTTATACTAACAATTTCCTAGAATCAATTAAAAGAATGTCTGTTAAAACAAAAAAAAATCAAAGTATACATTTTTCTTATGTTTAAACTTTTTATTTTGTAATATTTACAGACTTAAAAAAAGTAGAGTATATACTACAAAATTTCTGTAAACACTTCAGCCAGTTTCCCCTAGTGACAGCATCATTTATGTAATCATAGTGCAATGACTGAAACCAGAAAATTAACACTGATATTATACTAGCAACTAATCTACAAATTTTAATCACAGCTTCATGTTTTCTTGATTAAGGCTCTTTTTCTAGTGGAAGATCCAGCCTAGGATCTCACATAGCAGTTAGCAGTCATATCTTCTTGTCTCCTCCACTTAATGAGAGTTCCTCTGATTTTCCTTGTCATTTTTAAAGAATATTGGCAATTATTTTGTAGTTGTCCCTCAAGGTGGGTTAGTCTGATGTTTTCTCATCATTAAAATGAATTTCTATGTATCATTGGCAAGAGTACAACTATGGTGATGTTGTCTCCTTTTCAATGTTCCCATAACTGGGGGCCCTTGACGTCAATATGTCTTAGTACTGCTGAAGCAAAGTTATTCCTTTTCCCTTTTGTTTTTCTTTGTAATCAAAAGAAATATCTTGTAGGAAGAGCCTCTGAGACTAAGCAAATGTAGTATTTCTCATCACATTGTTATTCCCAGGCTTTAGAACTCATCAGTGTTTCTTGGTCACCACAATTGCAGTAGAGTTTGCCTAAGAGTTGTCTTATATTTTCACCATGCCTTCCATATTAATTAATTAGAATTCTACTGTATGGAAGAATATATTTTTCCATTTTTTATATGTTCAATTCTTTATATTAATATGGATTCTTGGATGGATATTTGTTTTATTCTGTTGACTGAATTAGTTACTGTTTTTACTTATTTTGTTGTTCAAGTTGTCCTATATAGGGACATTGGGAGCTCCCTCAAATAGGATCCTTCATTCTTTATGTTCTCATCTTTTTTGCACACTTTACTTAATGGTACCTAAAAATGTTCCAGGTACATCTTGTATTTTCCTTTGCCAATCCCTGGAACCAAGCATTTCTATAAGAAACCCTGATTCCTTTAATCAGAGAATGGGTTTTAGAAATCATGATCTGGCTGTTAGTTGAATGTGTATTTTTAAAATCCTTTATTGAATAAAGATTTATAATTTAAAAATTCATTATATTATTCACTGGTGAGGTTGTCATTACTCACTGATGCCATGAATGGCTTGACCTTAATGAACATCTCATTATTAATAGTATTTGATTAATATTTAGTCCCAGATATTTTATTGTTTGTATAGATGTTGGTAATTGAAGACTTCTGTGCAGTGATGATCTATGCTATGATGGGGGAAGTTGGTGGCTCCCAGGTTGCTTGCTGTTGCCTTGGTCTTCCTGTTGTTGCCATCTACCTTTCCTGAGTCTTTTTATAAAGATTGGTCTCTTTGGGCTTTTTTCTTAATTTACTCCTTACATAACCCATCCCTTAGGCATACACTATCCTCTTGCTGCCTCCTGACTACTCAGAACTAACATAAAGGTGATTCGGGCTAGCTTATATTGCTCACAGCCCTATATTAAACTACTCTTTCCTCTTCCTGCCTCAGTCAAAACTCCTGAATTCTCAGAATTGCTGACATAGGCTACATGTTGAGAGCAAAGCAATGGATTTTACCATGATTATACTGAATGTAAATGACATTCGTACTCTATTCAGATTTTCAAGTTTTATTTGATATCTAAATGAAGTCAACTACTAATTCCAGTGAATTTCAGACCTGTTGATATGATAAGGTAAAACATTTTGGGAATCATGGGCAGTATTTTGGCTAATAATTCCTATAAAATCCTTGAAATGAATAATAATAAATCCCCACAACCCTACTTGTTCTATAGTATGTGAAAAGAAAGGTCAGAATCCCAGTACAGCATATTTATGTAATACAGACTCCATAATGTTATTTATCTAAATGTGTGGTTTATGACACCATTTTTCAGTTAAAAAAAAAAAAAAAAGTAAGTCAATACGAAGACCTCAGATGAACATGTATAGAATAATCTCACAACTGGTGTCACAAATTTACACTCAGGATACCATAAGTACCTTTTCATAAACTGATGTAAAGTCTGCAGTTTCTGCTATCTAGTAACTGTTTGGTGATATGAGCAACTCAAGAGGAAGCAGATGCTAAAGGCATGTGTGACTTGGTTGATGCTATTTACGCTGTGATGCTTTCCCCACTTTTGACATGTATCTATCTATCATGGATATGCGACTGCCAACAAAATGAATGCCATGCAATGAGTATTCCACACTGAATACTTCAGTTGAAGTGAGAATAGGTATTTTATGCTGTCTTAAAGGAACTACTAACATTTCATAAAAACCCTCTATCAGGTGGCAACAAGAAATCAGTTACATGAGGATTTGGAAGAATTGGTTATGAAGATTCCCAGGCTGTATTGATAAAGGTCTGAGGATACTGGGAAACATCTTCAAAACCACAGGGTCAGTTAGAATACCCTACCACAGGAGAGATCTCAAAGCACTCCTCTGGTCATTCCAAACAACCAAGTCAAATCAAATATATGAAGTTGTGTCTCTTATTCCCCCAAAACCTCTTTTACCTGATCCAGACATGACAGATACGGCTGGGTGCCTTTACAGGGGCACATTCTCCCTCTGGAGCAGCCTGGTTCCCCCCTCCTCTCCTCCCGCCCTTAAAGGAGAGATGTGTGTGACTTCCTAGCTCATCAGTGCCCTTCTCTCAACTTAGAGTCATGCTCTGCCAGCCTTTGCTGTCTTGCTTCTCCTTCCAGATGACTTATATCACTTGAACTTGAACCTGAAATATGATGCTTCCCTCTGGCATGGACTGAACCATGAGTGTATTATCACTGTTATTTTCAGAGTGGAGCAATCAGAAATTCCTAACATCTCTCCACAGTCAGACAAACTCTAGGACTGTTAGAAAACCATTTTAGGTAAAGATATTGAAATACTATAATTATGTAATTAAAAGAGTATTCATAGATTTTGGCAATTATTCACCAGAGAGTGAAAAACAACTACATGCTGGGCAGATACACATGGTTACAAGTTCTGATAACTGTATAGATTACTTTTCTATACTTTTCTTATCTCTCTCTCTGGCCTGCCTGCTAGCTAGGGTCACTTAGCTGCACTGGTAATTGCTTTAATTGCTCTTCTAACTGATTTCCATTTTTAATAAAGACAAAGGGCAAAAGGAGTTGTAACATGTGCTTAGTTATCAATCCAAGAACCAAGAACCAAACTTTGTACAAGCTGTTGTGAAAACAAAGGATCATATAATACACCTGGCAATAGGAGTTCTAATGGATACACATGGCAAATAAGCAAATAATTACAACTCTATGTAGTAAAACATAGTTAGAGTAAGTAAGATTACATGAGAACACTTGGTTTGTGGGTGGAAGCAAAGGTGCAGCAATTGGAACTGATTTCAAAAATAAGCGAATTTGAGTGAGTCTTACGATGTGAATAGCTCACCAGTCTGTAAACACAGGAGTGACTTGGCCTTGTCTTAATTCTCTAAACTCATTGGCGGGACCCCTGTTGAGTGGCAGAAACCCAACACGGATATTTCATGAGACAATTTTATTCAAAACAAATTAACAATAGCAACAACAACAAAAAAACTAACTAAAGGCACCAGAGAATGAATCAAAATAGGCAAAAACTTGAGGTAAGTTGGCACTTAGTACAAAGGGATAGCCTTGGGTGAGCTTCACAGTTTAACAGCTATTAATAAGATGGAAATCCCCAGTCGGTGCCAATTCAGGAAAGACTACAACTCCAGTGGAAAATCTTGACTTGAAAAACCATAGCAGAGTCGTTGGAAAAGGAATAGAGAGATAATACACATGTGGAATTAGCAGGCAAGAATTTTAAAGTAGCTATTTTAACTAGGTTCAAAAACAAAGGGAAAGTAATCTTACAAAAAATTAAATGACAGCATATGAAAACTCAAATCTTGAAGGAGGAATGGAGAGGCTCAGAAATTATACATATGTGGGTATATAGAGATTATTTTTCTTCCCTTGAGTTCTTTACAAGGAAAATGAATATTTAAAAAAAAGAATAACACTATAAGACGGGGTCTTTGATATATGTAGAAACAAAAAACGTAAGACAACAATAGCACAAAGGATGGGAGGCCATGCATTGGATGATGTTATCAGGAGGCTCTGGTGTGTGTCAAGAGTGACTTATGAAGTGGGAGGTGGGACTTGTCAGGTATTGGGTGGGACATGGAAAGTGGTACAATATGAATTTGAAGGATGTAACAATTTTAGGGTTGTCTTCATCCATTCAGTCTGTTACAACAAAGTGACATAGACAGGGTGGTTTATAACCAAAAGAAATTTACTTCTCACATTTCCAGAAGTCTGAGATCAGAAAGCCAGCATGGTCAGGTTCCAGTTAGAGCCTTTTTTTTCCAGATCACAGATTGCCAACTTTTCCTGTAACCTCACACAGCAGAAAGATTTAGCTAGCACTCCAGCTATC
>NW_011495014.1:2100952-2102648 GCF_000754665.1 Bison bison bison
GCTATTCTCTTATAAAGTCTCTGATCCTATGCATGAGAGCTGCCCTCATGAACTAATTACATCCCAAAGGCCTCACCTCTGAATATATTCACATAGGGATTACAGTTTCAATATATGAATTTTAGGGGGGACACAAACACTCAGTCCATTGCAAAGATGCATTTTGTAACCACTCCAGCAAACACTAAAAACACATTTAGAAGAGTGCAGCTAAAACTCTTACTGAAGAAAAAGCTAATAATAGAAAAGTTTTATTATCATCACCCTGCCAAAGAGGCAAAAAGCAGCAGCCAAATAATTCAGATACAATATAGATAAAAGAAATTTAAACTGCTAACACAGAGTGTGAGAGTGGAAGAAACACCACACAGCTGGAAAAGTTGGCCTTAGATAAAACAACTGACTTGCTTCTGAATATAATAGAAAAGAGGCGGAAAGAATAACTGGGAGATGTGGTTAATGACAGTATCAGGATACTGATTTGTCTTATGTGACAGAAAACACCATATGGGCCCAGTGAGATTGGAAGGTAATTATACACTTAGATGAGTTGAAGCAGCCAACTAGTTGTTAATGGTAGATCAAGACAATGATAGTATTTGTACGATGATCTAGGAAAATTTCTCCATTATATTCACCAATGTCTTGATCAATATAAAGTGGTGCTTTCAAAGCAACAACTTAATTTTAGCAGGTCAAGAATATTGCTTCTCTCAGATAGGTTAAAGAAAGCAGTGCTGAAAAAAATTAAAAATTAAAAAAAAAAAGAAAGCAGTGCTTTTGTGAAATTATATAAACTTCAATACAAACTATTGACTTATTTTTCTCTATTTTATAAGAGAAGTGAATATAAATGACTATGTTCACATGTGGCAAGGGACTTACTTCCCTTAGCCATTAGAAAGTTTATCTTTCAATTCCCATTTTCCAAATTACTGATGGTGATTATCAGAGGATATCTGTCTGAGGACATTTAAGGCTCTGTCTACAACAGTTGTGGAATGGTATTCTTCAATATACACTGAAATGCACAGATAATAACTCACAGGATTTTCATAAGTATATACACTTATGTAACAATCAATTATGATGTAGGACATTCCTATCACTCTACACAATTCATTGCTGCCCTCTTACAATCTATCCTTGTTCACAAATAAACAAAGGTCTTGATTTCTATCAATATAGCTCTATTTGCCTTATTCTTAAAATTTATATAAAACCAATAATTGAATATGCATTCTTTATAACCTGTTTTACTTTGTTCAACATAATAATTACATGATTTATTCATGTTGTTATGTGTAGTAGTACTTCTGTTTTGTTTTGTTTTGTTTTATTTTTGCTGAGTAGCATTCAATTATATGGCCCAATCACAATTTCTTTCCCCTTTGCATTTTGAACTCCAGGAGATGGTGAAGGACAGGGAGGCTTGGTGTGTTACAGTCCATGTGGTTGCAAAGTGTGGGACATGACCAGGCAACTGAAAATCACCAACAAATTTTGTTTTGTTTTGTTTTTTTGCTGTGTAGACATTGTACAGGAGACAGGGATCAAGACCATCCCTGTGGAAAAGAAATGCAAAAAAGCAAAATGGCTGTCTGGGGAGGCCTTACAAATAGCTGTGAAAAGAAGAGAAGCAAAAAGCAAAGGAGAAAAGGAAAGATATAAGCATCTGAATGCAGAGTTCCAAAGA
>NW_011495014.1:2102748-2110743 GCF_000754665.1 Bison bison bison
ACAGAATGGGAAAGACTAGAGATCTCTTCGAGAAAATTAGAGATACCAAGGGAACATTTCATGCAAAGATGGGCTCAATAAAGGACAGAAATGGTATGGATCCAACAGAAGCAGAAGATATTAAGAAGAGGTGGCAAGAATACACAGAATTGTACAAAAAAGATCTTCATGACCAAGATAATGACAATGGTGTGATCACTGACCTAGAGCCAGACATCCTAGAATGTGAAGTCAAGTGGGCCTTAGAAAGCATCACTATGAACAAAGCTAGTGGAGGATGTTGGAATTCCAGTTGAGCTATTTCAAATCCTGAAAGATGATGCCGTGAAAGTGCTGCAAACAATGTGCCAGCAAATTTGGAAAACTCAGCAGTGGCCACAGGACTGGAAAGGTCAGTTTTCATTCCAATCCCAAAGAAAGGCAATGCCAAAGAATGCTTAAACTACCACACAATTGCACTCATCCCACAAGCTAGTAAAGTAATGCTCAAAATTCTCCAAGCCAGGCTTCAGCAATATGGGAATTGTGAACTTCCAGATGTCGAAGCTGGTTTTAGAAAAGACAGAGGAACCAGAGATCAAATTGCCAACATCTGCTGGATCATCGAAATAGCAAGAGAGTTCTGGAAAAACATCTATTTCTGCTTTATTGACTATGCCAAAGCCTTTGACTGTGTGGATCACATAAACTGTGGAAAATTCTGAAAGAGATGGGAATACCAGACCACCTGACCTGCCTCTTGAGAAACCTGTATGCAGGTCAGAAAGCAACACTTAGAACTGGACATGGAATAACAGACTGGTTCCAAATAGGAAAAGGAGTACGTCAAGGCTGTATATTGTCACCCTGCTTATTTAACTTATATGCAGAGTCATCATGAGAAACGCTGGGCTGGAAGAAGTGCAAGCTGGAATCAAGATTCCGGGAGAAATATCAATAACCTCAGATATGCAGATGACACCACCCTTATGGCAGAAAGTGAAGAGGAACTCAAAAGCCTCTTGATGAAAGTGAAAGTGGAGAGTGAAAAAGTTGGCTTAAAGCTCAAAATTCAGAAAACTAAGATCATGGCATCTGGTCCCATCACTTCATGGGATATAGATGGCGAAACAGTGGAAACAGTGTCAGACTTTATTTTTTTGGGCTCCAAAATCACTGCAGATGGTGATTGCAGCCATGAAATAAAAAGATGTTTGCTCCTTGTAAGGAAAGTTATAACCAACATATATAGCATATTAAAAAGCAGAGATATTACTTTGCCAAGAAAGGTCTGTGTAGTCAAGGCTATGGTTTTTCCAGTGGTCATGTATGGATGTGAGAGTCGGACTGTGTAGAAAGCTGAGCATCAAAGAACTGATGCTTTTGAACTGTGGTATTGGAGAAGACTCTTGCGAGTCCTTTGGACTATAAGGAAATCCAACCAGTCCATCCGAAAGGAGACCAGTCCTGGGTGTTCATTGGCAAGACTGATGCTGAGGCTGAAACTCCAATACTTTGGCCTCCTCGTGGGAAGAGCTGACTCATTGGAAAAGACCCTGATGCTGGGAGGGATTGGGGGCAGGAGTAGAAGGGGATGACTGAGGATGAGATGGCTGGATTGCATCACTGACTTGATGCACATGAGTTTGGGTGAACTCCGGGAGTTGGTGATGGACAGGGAGGCCTGGCGTGCTGCGATTCATGGGGTCAAAAAGAGTCAGACATGACTGAGCGACTGAACCGACTGATCACATTTTAATGGTACTTTTTATTCAATTATTAATTTTCAGAAGTCTTTTTAATATTTTTTTCTGTGAGTGTGTGTGTGTGTGTTCAGTTGTTCAGTCATGTCCAATTCTTTGTGACCCAACAAACTGTAGCCCACCAGGCTTCTCTGTCCATGTTTTTTTCCAGGCAAGAATACTGGAGTGAGTTGCCATTTCCTCCACCAGGGATCAAACCCACATCTCAGTCTCCTACATTGGCAGGTGTAATTTTTACCACTGAGCCACCTGGGAAGTCCTTTTAATACTCTTTATGCAAGACCCTTTGTACTTGAGTCTATTGTTTGACTTTCATTTTACCTAAACCAAGGTATGCAGGTGAAGCAGCATCAGTTAGAACTGGACATGGAACAACAGACTGGTTCCAAATTGGAAAAGGAGTACATCAAGGCTGTATATTATCACCCTGTTTATTTAACTTATATGCAGAGTACATCAGGAGAAATGCCAGGATGGATGAAGCACAAGCTGGAATCAAGACTGCTGGGAGAAATATCAATAACCTCAGACATGCAGATGACACCACCCTTATGGCAGGAAGCAAAGAAGAACTAAAGAGCTTCCTAATGAAAGTGAAAGAGGAGAGTGAAAAAGCTGGATTAAAACTCAACATTCAAAAAACTAAGATCATGGAATCCTGCCCCATCACTTCCTGGAAAATATATGCGGAAACAACAGAAACAGGGAGAGTCTATTTTTTTGGGCTTCAAAATCAATGTGTATGGTGACTGCAGTCATGAAAGTAAAAGACACTTGCTCCTTGGAAGGAAAGCTATGATCCACCTAGACAGCATATTATTTTTTTTTTAATTTTTATGTTTATTTCATTTCTTTCTTTCTTTTTAAAAATATAATTTATTTTAATTTGAGGTTAATTACTTTACAATATTGTATTGGTTTTGCCATACATCAACATGAATCCACCACAGGTATACACGTGTTCCCCATCCTGAACCCCTCTCCCTCCTCCCTCCCCATACCATCCCTCTGGGTTGTCTTTGCTGAAAAAAAGTCAGTCTAGTCAAAGCTATGGTTTTTCCAGTAGTCATGCATGGATGTGAGAGTTGGACTATAAAGAAAGCTGAGCAGCGAAGAATTGATGCTTTTGAACTGTGGGTGTTGGAGAAGACTCTTGAGAGTCCCTTGGACTGCAAGGAGATATAACCAGTCAATCCCCAAGGAAATTAGTCCTGAATATTCACTGGAAGTACTGGTGTTGAAACTGAAACTCCAGTACTTTGGCCACCTGATGCAAAGAACTGATTCACTGGAAAAGACCCTGATGCTGGGAAAGATCTAAGGTGGGAGGAGATGGGGATAACAGAGGATGAGATGGTTGGATGGCATCACCGACTCAATAGATGTGAGTTTGAGCAAGTTCTGGGAGTTGGTGATGGACAGGGAAGCTTGGCATGCTGCAGTCCATGGGGTTGCAAAGAGTCTGACCTGACTGAGCAAGTGAAGTGAACTGAAACCAAGGTAGAGGGGAAAAAGTGAGCTTAGTCAAAATTAAAAACATTTGCTTTTCAAAAGGCACAATTAAAGGACCAAAACAGCAAGTCACAGACTGAGGAAAATATTTGCCAGTTATTTATCTGAAATAGATGTGTATCCAGAATATACAAAAAACTCTCAAAATTCAATAAGAAATCAACCAACTCAATTTAAATATGGGCAAATGACATGACCAAACATTTTACCAAAGATGAAATATGGCAAATAAGCACATGAAAAGATGCTCAAGAATTTTAACCATCTAGGAAATTAGATCACTATATGACATTGATATTTTCACTTAGTTCAATCACTCAGTTGTGTCCATCTCTTTGTGACCCTGTGGACTGCAGCAAGCCAGGCCTCCCTGTCCATCACCAACTCCCAGAGCTTGCTCAAACTCATGTCCATCAAGTCAGTGATGCCATCCAACCATCTCATCCTCATTGTCCCCTTCTCCTCCTGCCTTCTAGTCTTTTCCAGAATCTGGGACTTTTCCAATGAGTCAGTTCTTCACATCAGGTGGCCAAAATATTGGAGTTTCAGTTTCAGCGCTAGTCCTTCCAATGAATATTCAGGACTGATTTCTTTGAGGATTGACTGGTTTGATCTCCTGCAGTCCAAGATACTCTCAAGAATCTTCTTCAATGCCACAGTTCAAAAGCATTAATTCTTCAGCACTCAGCTTTCTTTATAGTCCAACTCTCACATCAATACATGACTACTGGAAAACCATAGCTTTGACTATATGGACCTTTGTCAGCAAGGTAATGTCTCTGCTTTTTACTATGCTGTCTTGCTTGGCTATAGCTTTTCTTCCAAGGATCAAGTGTCTTTTAATTTCATGGTTGCAGTCACCATATGCAGTGATTTTGGAGTTCAAGAAAATAAAGTCTATCACTGTTTTCATACGTATTTTCCATGAAGTGATGGGATTGGATGCCATGATCTTAGTTTTTTGAATGTCGAGTTTTAATACTATTAGATACTATTGATACTGTTGATACTATTAGAATATCTAAAAGTAAAATGATTTAGAGGAAAACAAAGGCAAAATGCTTTGACATAAATTGGAGGAATATCTTTTTTGATTCACCCTATAGAGTAATGAAAACAAAACAAAACAAATGGGACCTAATTATACTTAAAGGCTTTTGTACGTCAAAGAAAATCATAAACAAAACAAGAAGACAACCCACAGAATAGAAGAAAATACTTGCAAATGATGCAACCGACAAGGGTTAAACTCTAAAATATGCAAACAGTTCATGCATCTCTACATCAAAACAAAAACCAAACAACCCAATCAAAAAATGGGCAGAAGATTTTAATAGATATATCTCCAAAGAAGACATACAGATGCCCAAAAAGCACATGAAAAGATGCTCAACATCACTAATTATTAGAGAAATCCAAGTCAAAGCTACAGTGAAGTATCACCTCATACCAGTAAGACTGGCCATAATCAAAAAGTCTACAAACAATAGATACTGAAGAGGGTGTGGAGAAAGGGAACCCTCCTACATGGTTGGTGGGAATGTAAATTGGTACAACTACAATGTATAATCATAAGGAGGTTCCTCAAAAACTAAAAATAGAACTATCATATGATCCAGTAATTCCACAGCATATATCCAAACAGCAGCACTATTTATAAGCTAAGACGGGAGACAAACTAAATGTCCATCAACAGAGAAGTGAATAAAGAAGTGGTACATATATACAATGAAATATTATTCAGCCATAAAAATTAATGAAATAATGCCATTTGCAACAACTTGGATGGGCCTAGAGGTTGTCATGATTGTCATACTAAGTGAAGTAAGTCAGACAGAAACAGACAAATATCATTTATTACTCACATGTGGAATCTAATTTAAAAATGATCCAAATAACTAGTTTACAGAATAGAAACAGACTCACAAATTTCAAAAACAAATTTATGGTTACTAGAGTGGAAAAGGGGAGAGGAGGGATAAATAAGGAGTTTTGGGTTAACATGCACACTACCATCAATTCTTCACAGTCCAACTGTCGCATCCATACATGACCACTGGAAAAACCATAGCCTTGACTAGACGGACCTTTGTTGGCAAAGTAATGTCTCTGATTTTGAATATGCTATCTAGGTTGGTCATAACTTTCCTTCCAAGGAGTAAACATCTTTTAATTTCATGGCTGCAGTCACCATCTGCAGTGATTTTGGAGCCCAAAAAGATAAAGTCTGACACTGTTTCCACTGCTTCCCCATCTGTTTCCCATGAAGTGATGGGACCAGATGCCATGATCTTAGTTTTCTGAATGTTGAGCTTTAAGCCAACTTTTTCACTCTCCTCTTTCACTTTCATCAAGAGGCTTTTTAGTTCCTCTTCACTTATCCGTAAATAAAAATACATTGTAAAGGGTACTTACTGAGAAATTGCTACATGATCCATCTTGCTTAAATGTTCATGGATTACAGGACAAACCATTTTTTCTCTCAGTCTTGGTTTCTTCTCTGTAGAGTAAGTTTCATGTCTAATAACCTAAGTATAAAGTTAGGCATACTGTGGAATTTTCATATTTTTTCCTACCTTGTGTACGGGAAATAACTGAGACACTGTATTATTTGGGCCAAGGTTTGTTTTCAGTGACACAACTGATCTAAAGCACTATGTCCTCGACTTTAATATAAAGTTATTACTAGAATGTAGATTCTGTTCAGTTGACTCAGATGAAGACTGAGATTCTGCAGTGTTCTGATGTGTCCATGTGAAACTGAAACTTCTGGTCTGTGGAACACACTTCAGTGAGAACCTACAATGCAGAGCAGCATGGCACAGATTTGGAATCTTTTAGCCAGACTGACCTGGGTACAGCACTCTGCCCTGTGATTTTGCAGCTGTGGGCGTGTGTGCTCAGTTGTGTTCAACTCTTTGAGTCCCCATGGACTGTAGCTCCTTAGGCTCCTTTGTCCATGGGGTTTTCTAGGCAAGAATATGGGAGAGGGTTGCCATTTCCTCTTCCATGGGATCTTCCTGAGCTGGGGATCAAACCCAGGTCTCCCACGTCTCCTGCACTGGCAGGCGGATTCTTTGCCACTGAGCCACCTGGGAAGCTGTGTGACTTTGGGCAAATAAATGCACTATTTTAGCTTTATATACTTGCCTTAGAAGATGGAGTAATTACACCATTTGGCAAAACTGTTGTCATACTTTAACTCAATATTGGTATAGGATTGGAACAAAGCCTGTAAGTTAGAGGATAATAAAAGAAGTTCTCACTGGTTGAGCAGAAAGTCTTAGCATGCTCTTCTAGTCAATCATATGAGGAAATATATTTTCTGAGATTTTCTAATAAACAATTCTAAATTAGCAGTTTATTCTTCACTTAATGCTTCCTTCTTAACATATTATATTCCCTGTAAAATTCACAATTACTTCTCTCTTTTCTGGAGAAATTTTCATTTGTAAACTATCGCAAACTTTTAGAAATGGAAAATGGCCTATGAAATCCAAGTGGTGTGATATGCAACAGTAATTCAAGTGAGATTCACTCAACTCTTTAGAGAATTTGATAGATAAAAGTAAACTAAGACAAGAAAGTTGTGCAAAATCTTCTTGGAACATTAAATGTGCCTTCAAAGTTCACATCTTGTCCAAAAAGTAATGACATATTTAGAAAGCATTATTAAAATATCTGGAACATGAAATAGTTGATTATAAAAATTGCCACTCTTCTTTTGACAATTCCCCTATTAGTCTGGAATTTATCCTTCCCATTTATCATTAGCTACACCTTAAGTCTGAATGACAACCCTGTGAAATAGGGATTAAAACAGTCCCCTGGAGACAGCTGTTTCTTATGCTTCCCACTCCCCGTAAGGGTGCCAGAATTGTATATTTGAAAACATCTTCTGACTACATACATTCCTTTTGATATCTGTCAAGGAATAACTGTTTAATAGTTACATAAAGTTTGGAATTGCCTTCATTTTACTACAATCTATGAGATATATATTTTTATTCAAATAACTATGTTATGCTGGGGGTTGCAGAACATGAACTGTGTTTTATTGCCTAATATACAGTGGCCAATTAGAATCCGTCACTTTGCTCTTCCTTCCTAGCAGAATCATTTTGCTAGCAACACTGGGAAGGTGATCCAGTAAACAGGTATAAATAACAATTAGTTCAAGCCAGTGACCACCCACTCCAGTACTCTTGCCTGGAAAATTCCATGGATGGAGGAGCCTGGTGGGCTGCAGTCCATGGGGTGGCAAAGAGTCGGACGCGGCTGAGCGACTTCACTTTCACTTTTCACTTTCATGCATTGGAGAAGGAAATGGCAACCCACTCCAGTGTTCTTGCCTGGAGAATCCCAGGGACGGGTAAGCCTGGTGGCCTGCCGTCTATGGGGTCACACAGAGTTGGACACGACTGAAGCGACTTAGCAGTCAGTAGCTACTAGCTCCTTCTGTGTTAACATCATTGAGCTGCTGATTGTTCATATCCATATGAAGATCATTCTATATGATATGTTGTACATAAGAAAGTGAGTGCTATATAAATACCATAGTAAAATACCATAGAATGGGTGACTTAAATAGCAAAAACAAATCTCATCTTGGAGGCTCTACCTTCATAACCTTACCTAAACTTAATCACTTCTCAAACGTCCCACCTGCAAATAACTTCATATTGGGGATTGGGGTTTCAACAGGTGAGTATGGGAGAACAAAAACATTCTGTACATAGCA
>NW_011495014.1:2110843-2131876 GCF_000754665.1 Bison bison bison
TGTCCTTTATGTTTGTACCCATCTACATTATGTATTTTTCTGTTACTATATTTAAAAGTCCCATGCAAATGTTAAGCTAATTATGGACACAACTTTATATAAAAGCAATGCCCTTCATCCAAGCTGTTAACTATTTCTATAATACTATATATGCCATGCTGTTCAAACATCCCTCCTCAGGGTTCAGTTCAGTTCAGTTCAGTCGCTCAATCGTGTCTGACTCTTTGCGACCCCATGAATCACAGCACAGCAGGCCTCCCTGTCCATCACCAATTCCCAGAGTTCATTCAAACTCATGTCCGTCGAGTCGGTGATGCCATCCAGCCATCTCATCCTCTGGCGTCCCCTTCTCCTCCTGCCTCTAATCCCTCCCAGCATCAGGGTCTTCTCCAGGGAGTCAACTCTTCGCATGAGGTGGCCAAAGTACTGGAGTTTCAGCTTCAGCATGAGTCCTCCCAATGAGCATCCAGAACTGATCTCCTTTAGGAAGGACTGGTTGGATCTCCTTGCAGTCCAAGGGACTCTCAAGTGTCTTCTCCAACACCACAGTTCAAAAGCATCAATTCTTCACAGTCCAACTCTCACATCCATACATGACCACTGGAAAAACCATAGCCTTGACTAGACGGACATACTTTAAAATCCTTTTCCTAAGGATAATTCACAAAATATTTTTCATTAGATTTTCTAATATAACCCTACATTCAGTCTTGTAGATCAATGTCTGATTTTGTAGAATGACTTTGAGAAGCCACTGCAAAATGGCCACTTTGGGGGAAAAAATCATGGTATCAATATAATGTTGTACATTTAAAAGGGAACTGATTATGTTTGGCAAGTAAAATATTTTTCATTTATTACCTCATAAATCACAAGCTTGTGGAAGAGAGTGGCTGAACAGGGAGTGCAAATATCCGATGTAATTAATCTACTTTGTGCTCTAATGGACCAAAATACTTGAGTTTATAAAATCTCCTCAAATTAATATCATCAGAGCCTGACAAATTACTTAAATTTGCACACTTTCTTCCTTCATGCTATCTCCTAGAAACAACTGGATTTTTTATATCAGTTTTCATTTATGCACAAACATTTATGATTTTATACAGTGAATCAAGCAATATATTTAGATTCTTAAATATAACAAATTAGCAAAAGTATCCACAGTTCCTGCCCTGATGTAGCTTATACTCTAGTAGAAGAAACTGAAAGAACTATTTAAAAATTAAAGTAAAATTGCAACTGTATTAAATGGCAAGAGGTAGAGCTTTTCTATTAAGAGAGTATGTGATGTGGGAAAATAATATCAATACACTTACCCCCTTTATTGTTCCTCTTAGTTCCTTGCTCAATCAGGTTACTGAATTTTTTAGATAGATGTTATATTATTGGTAGGAAAGTTATGATCAACCTAGATAGCATATTCAAAGGCAGAGACATTACTTTGCCAACAAAAGTCCATCTAGTCAAGGCTATGGTTTTTCCTGTGGTGAGTATGGATGCAAGAGTTGGACTATGAAGAAGGCTGAGTGCCAAAGAATTGATGCTTTTGAACTGTGGTGTTGGAGAAGACTCTTGAGAGTCCCTTGGACTGCAAGGAGATCCAACCAGTCCATTCTGAAGGAGATCGGCCCTGGAATTTCTTTGGAAGGAATGATGCTAAAGCTGAAACTCCAGTACTTGGGCCACCTCATGCGAAGAGTTGACTCATTGGAAAAGACTCTGATGCTGGGAGGGATTGGGGGCAGGAGGAGAAGGGGACGACAGAGGATGAGATGGCTGGATGGCATCACTGACTTGATGGACATGAGTTTGGGTGAACTCTGGGAGATGGTGATGGAGAGGGAGGCCTGGCATGCTGCGATTCATGGGGTCACAAAGAGTCGGACACGACTGAGTGACTGAACTGACTGAACTGATATTATCCAACAATTACATGATCCATCTTCCCTGAATGATATCTTACCATATATTTGATATATGTATTCAGTTCTATTCCTAGAGTTTTTATTTGTCTTCATTTCTCTATTTTGAACAGTTTCCATTTTTAAGGCCTTATAATATTTTAATAGTATAATAGCATATTTATTTTAAAATATGAACTTCAGAATCAGTTTTTTAAGCTATTGGAAAATACTGTTGATATTTTTATTGGGATCATTTTAAATTTATATGTTAACTTGGGGGAGATGACATCTCACCAAGGTTAAATATTCCTATCTGAGATCATGTCTTTTCATTTGCTCATGTCTTCCACGAGTCCCTCAGTTGCATTGAGAATGTAACTTATATGTGCTCCTTTAAGTTCAATTTAGTCTACAAATGGGATTTCACCACAATATTTGAGAAAAAAGTGGCTAGAGAATGAGAAACTAAGTCCAACCTGCCTTGTCAGTTACCAAGATTGAACTGAACTCAACTAGGAAAGCAACAACAAAACAGCAACCCCAGAAAACACAGCAAGAAATCTTGGCGAGAACTCACATCATTTGAGAGATATATAAAATCAGATAAAATTACAGTGATTTCTACACTCAGGCACGAAGTAAGGGTAGAAGAAATGCCGTGTTATAACCCTAAAAGGTAAATCAAACTATTTTACATTATTCATGTCTCCCTCATCAAGACCTTTCAGACCCTAAAGACTGTTGTCAAAAATTAAAAGTGAAAAAGTTAAGCCTGAAAGTATATATAGTACCCAAGCAAATTTAAGTAAAATATAGATGCTCTAAGTTTCTAAAATCTGCCATTTACAGGACCCCCATGATATTCAGATTTATGTTTCCATGAACACCTAGCATTATGTGGGCAGACTGTGTCCACTTCAATAACCTAGAACCTAAAATGAAAGACAAAATTATCCAAATGCTAACAGTTCATGAGACTGACCTATAGATTTTTTTTAGTTGCCTCTGCTTTTAATTTGCTGTCTTAAATGTATACAAATGTTTCTTGGAGAGTTTACAAGAGTAAAGGGGGAGTTGCTGCTTATTTAAACAATTTTAATGAAGGACTAACCTTTTACATTTAACATTTATTCCCTTCATTTGCTTTCTGGCAGCAGTTCATAGTTTTTTACCCCTCCCAAAGGACATAGCATAATGAACATACACGAGATCATTTAAATGAATGTTTTTAATGAGTTCTTTGAATAGATTCTTTAAAAAGCAAGCATGAAATTGCTTTCCCAGTTGGGATGCTCTAAAATATTTTTAGAAGATTCATATATAAAGCCTTAAAATTTGAACCAGTTTTTAAAGGAACAATGATTGAAAAGGTTTTTTTTCGGGGGGGAATATGATTTATTTTCACTCATACTGCAGAAGACATTACAAAACCCAGAAGGATTTTTGACTTATTTTAATGGATTATCACATTTCATATTAATAAGTAGTTATTTATCACATTTAAATCTATGAAAGTGAAAGCGAAGTTGCTCAGTTGTGTCCGACTCTTTGCGACCCCATGGACGGAGTCCATGGGATTTTCCAGGCAAGAATGCTGGAGTGGATTGCCATTTCCTTCTCCATAGGTCTTATATAATGCTTTCATATGTGGAAACATGTAATCTCTGTAGTTAGTGAATATTAGATGCAAATAAATTTACATTATATAATGAACATTGTTCCCGTAATCTCATTAAATACTTGCTCAAGGTGTCAGAGTTTTGAGTTTGGATGGAATTAACCCCATCCTCTCACCTCTGTGATTGTCTCAGTTGGGCAAATACTTTGTTTTTTCTCATCAAAGCCATGTTCAAAACTGCTGTTGACATATATCTCATTAGCTTTCATTAAAGAGATGTTCAAGACTTCTGTTTAATGATAGTATTCACTTCCTGGTGTGCAGTTGTTAGAACTGCACAGAAGAGGAACCAAAACTTGATAAGACTCTTGTTGACATGTGATATGGTCTCAGGCTTTTCTGTAATGTGAGAAAATGAGTTTTCTTTATTATTTAAGCTCCTCTGAAACTGAGTGGTATGTATTACCTTTGGCAAGTATCATTCCCCTAATTTTGAAACCATTTATCCATTTGGTAGCATAGATTGTTTAACTGCCTCTGCTTAGATTCAAATTAACTGTCCTGATAGCTCAGACCCTTAAATCTGGCATTTTAAAAATTAAACCACCTTATAAATAACAAAAAGTTGGATGTTGATCAGTCTTGTGAATGTTGTTATTTTAACATCTTGTGTGTTTTGTTTCTGTCAGTTAAAAATATTCACACACATTATCCATCTTCTTTAGAAAAGAACGGAAATATTAAAATCAATTTTCTTATCTTTAAGAGTTAATTCAGTCCAATGTGATTTACATATACTTTTGAAAACAGAGCACATTTAGTATAAAGGAACATTGTGGCAAAATACATCCAGATAATTCCTTATATGTGAAAAGATATTTCCTTATATGTGAAAAGACTCTGTAACAAATAACTAGAAAGTTTCTTTCAGGCCTTAATATCCTGTGATTATATGGTAAATGAGATATTGGGAGTCTGTGAGGAAGGTGGTTGAAGCACACAGCACATGGCGATCATAAGGAAAGCAAGCATTTTCTTGCCCTTTATAAGCTGGTTTATTGTTTAACTACTTCAAGATCTTAAAGGACAGATTTTGTGTCTGTTTTCTGCATTGTTTTTCACACAATTCTCTTCGATGATGTTTAAATTTGTCATGTTCATTTATTCTTTATTGTTTTACATATTCAATTATATATATAAAAGAACATTGATTTGATGTTAAAGATTTTGAAAATTAAATCTAAAAGGTTCAGAACTAGGAATATTTCTTCACATGGGGAGGATATTTAAAGCATGTTTTCCAATCATGGTTGAGCCTCTTTGGAACTCCTTTGTTGGTAAAGAACTCATTAGTTCCTAAGTAGCTCATTTTATTTTCATATAGCTAATGCCTCCATCGATGTATTTAACCTTCATATATATACTCCTTGGATTCTAGAAACCCAATTGACATATTACTGTAAATGTCACTAAATATAACCTTTTGAGGAAAACTGCTATACTCATCTGACTGTATTTATTTTTGTCAGATTTTTTAAAAACATGCAATCATCAATTGGGATTGACATATACCAACTACTATATAAAAAATACAGTGAAATATAGCTATAGGACTGGAAAAGGTCAGTTTTTCACTCCAATCCCAAAGAAAGGCAATGCCAAAGAATGTTCAAACTACCACACAATTGCACTCATCTCACACACCAGCAAAATAACGCTCAAAATACTCCAGGCTAGGCTTCAATAACATGAACCAAGAACTTTCAGATGTTCAAGCTGGATTTAGAAAAGGCAGAGGAACCAGAGATCAAATTGCCAACATCCGCTGGATCACAGAAATAGTAAGAGAATTCCAGAACAACATCTACTTTGGCTTGATTGACTACGCTAAAGCCTTTGACGGTATGGATCACAACAAACTGTGGAAAATTCTTCAAGAGATTGAGAGAGTCCATTCTTAGGTAGGTTCATAAGTCCGGGGTCCCCAAGGAGGAAAAAGGGGTCTGGAATTCTCAAGAATGAGATAGGGGTCTGGAGTTCTCAAGGAGGAGAAAAGGACAAACATTTTTTCTTTAAGCCCAGAGCTAATGATTGCACAGAAAAAACACTCATCTTGCTCAAGGATATATTTTTCCTTACACTCTGTACCAATGACTATATAACAATAATGTATCCTGCTTGAGGACTTGTTTATCCTTCTTGAGAAACTTCTGACTAATCCTGTCATCTTAAAATGTCTATTATGGGAGTGGGTCTGGTAAGACCTATACAACCTTGAGACATTCTTTTGATTTATTGTTAGTAACCAGTTGAAAAGTATATAACTTCCTTGCTAAGACTAGTGAGTGGGGCTCTCTCTGTGCCCCTTCTGATGTCTATGTCAGAATCTTTCTCTGTCCCTTTTTCACTTTAATAAAACTCTGCTATGCAAAAGCTCTTAAGTGATCAAGCTAAATCTTGATCCTGAAGCTAAATCTTCTTCTTTGGAGATCATGAATCCAACACCATTCACCATAAGCTATCAAGATGGGAATACCAGACCACCTTACCTGCCTTCTGAGAAATCTGTATGCAGGTCAAGAAGCAACAGACATGGAATGAGACTGGTTGAAAATTGGGAAAGGAGTACGTCAAGGCTCTATATTGTCACCTTGTTTATTTAACTTACATGCAGAGTACATCACGCTAAATGCCGGGCTGGATGAAGCACAAAGTGAAAGTGAAGTCGCTCAGTCGTGTCCGTCTCTTTGCGACCCCCTGGACTAAAAGTCCATGGGATTTTCTGGGCAAGAATACTGGAGTGGGTTGCCATTTCTTTCTCCAGGGGATCTTCCCGACCCAGGGATCGAACCCTGGTCTCTCGCATTGTAGGCAGACACTTTACCGTCTGAGCTACCAGGGAAGCCCTAAGCACAAGTTGGACTCAAAATTGCTGGGAAAAAAATCAATAACCTCAGGTGTGCAGATGACATCACCCTTATGTCAGAAACCAAAAAGGAACCAAAGAACCTCTTGATGAAGGTGAAAGAGGAGAGTGAAAAAGATGGTTTAAAATTCAACATTCAAACACCAGATCATGGCATCTGGTCCCATCACTTCATGGAAAATAGATGGCGAAACAGTAACAGACTTTCTTTTCTTGGGCATGAATTTGAACAAGCTCTGGGAGTTGGTGATGGACAGGGAAGCTTGGCATGCTGCAGTCCATGGAGTCACAAAGAGTCGGACATGACTTAGCAACTGAACTGAACTATCATATAGCACAGGGAACTCAGATCAATACTCTGTAATGATCTGTATGGGAAAATAATCTAAAAAAGAGTGATGTAGGTATATGTATAACTTATTCATTTTGTGGTACACCTGAAACTAATATAACACTGTAAATAAACTATACTCCAATGGAGTATATTTATTGTTTAGTGGAAACCAGCAGCCTTATACATTATCTGTGACCCCTCTAACCAATGCATAGGATAGAGAGGCCTCCCTTAACCATGTAATTCTTCACATCAGCTTTCTGATCATGTAGTGCTGAATGTTGGAGAAGGCAATGGCACCCCACTCCAGTACTCTTGCCTGGAGAATCCAATGGGCGGAGGAGCCTGGAGGGCTGCAGTCCATGGGGTCACGAAGAGTCAGACACGACAGAGCGACTTGACTTTCACTTTTCACTTTCATTCATTGGAGAAGGAAATGGCAACCCACTCCAGTGTTCTTGCCTGGAGAATCTCAGGGACGGGGGAGCCTGGTGGGGTGCTGTCTTTGGGGTCGCACAGAGTCGGACACGACTGAAGCGACCTAGCAGCAGCAGCAGCAGTGCCCAATGTGCTTTCTGATCATGTAGTGCCCATTGTGTCCAGTGATACAAGCATCTCTCCAGTACTCCTTCAGAAGAGCCTAGACTACTTTGTGCTGAAAATCAGAATCAATAGATGCATCAATATGATTTAGCAATATGTACTTTGTGTTTTAAAGGCTCTATATGGAATAAATGGTTCATTAAAGATGCTTTGAGCCAATTTAATTTCACATAATTCAAGAAAATTTACCACCAAAGATGATTTCAAGTATGTGAAAGCACTCTGTTTTTCTTAAATCTGGGGAAAGTTTAACTCAACAGTGGGTCTGTCTTTCATGAAAATTTGCCAAAGGGCATATGGAAACATTTCATTTTATTTATTTTAATGTTTTCTTAACAAAGATTATGAAATGGTTTTTCTCTTCCCACTGTTCTAGTTATCAGATGCTGGAAACTACCAGTGGGAACTTCCCTGGTGGCTCAGATGGTAAAGCATCTGCCCGCAATGCAGGAGACCTGGGTTCAATCCCTGGGTCAGGAAGATCCCCCTGGAGAAGGAAATGGCAACCCACTCTAGTACTCTTGTCTGAAAAATCCCATGGATGGAGGAGCCTGGTAAGCTACAGTCTATGGGGTTGCAAAGGGTTGGACATGACTGAGCAACTTCACTTCACTTCTTCACAAATGGAAAGGTGAAGATGCTGAGATGTTCATATTAATGTATCTTATTTCTGAGTGAATCTAGAGTCAAAGATACAACCCTGAACCTCTGCTATGCTGTATATACTATATTATCTGACTTCTAAATAAAGAATTAACTGAATAATCTCATCAGCAAGAAGAGGGATCTTTCTCTTTAACAATGTACCTTATATCCCTTCCTTGAGTTCTACACACCTAAAGTTATTTATGCCAATTTAAAAATGTACTTTCAAAAATGTCAGATTTTAAACATCAAATATTAATAAATCAGAGACCTGTGATGCTATGTTAAGTCATTTTGTGTGGAATGCAAAATGATGAGATTTCTGGGGACACAGTAGCAATTTATATATATCCATCATCGTTGAGTATCAATGAAGCCCTATACTGCCTTTTATTTTTGCTGTTGATATATTCTAGAAAGCCTAATACAACCATTTCTGTCTATGTGAAATTACAAAACTGAATAAACCATAGGGCACATGTGAAGGACAGTCAAAGCTATGGTGTTTCTAGTAGTCACAAAGAAGGCTGAGTGCTGAAGAATTGATGCTTTTGAACTGTGAATTTAGAGAAGACTCTTGGGAGTCCCTTGGACTGCATGGAGATCAAACCAGTCAATTCTAAAGGAAATCAATACTGAACATTCATTGGAGGGACTGATGCTGAAGCTGAAGCCCCAGTACTTTGGCCACCTGATGTGAAGAGCTGACTCATTGGAAAAGTCCCCGATGCTGGGAAGGATTGAAGGCATGAGGAGAAGGAGATGACAGAGGATGAGATGGCTGGATGGCATCACCAACTCAATGGACATGAGTTTAAGCAAGCTCTGAGAGATGGTGAAGGGCAGGGAAGCCTGGTGTGCTGTAGTCCATGGGGTCACAAAGAGTCAGACACTTTTTTTTTTTTTTTTCAAGAGTGACTTGAACAACATGATGGCAGCCTAAGATAACTTACTCGAAAATACTGTCCAACACTTCTGAAATATATTTGAACACTAAATATATATACAAACACAGCTAAATAAGAGGTGACAAAAGATTCACTCAGTCCAATTGGCTTATGAAGGTGGACATGTGGAAAGAAGGCTGATAGTTTTAGAGTCACAGGTAGGTAGCCACTTCGGAGAAAAAATAGTAAAAGGAGATCAGGACCAAACTTCTCAACTAACTTGTTAATGAATTTTAGTATATAAGCTTTACTCTTTATTAAAATTCTTTTAAAACCTATTTGTGGTAATCAAGATAAAAGTGTCTTAGTGTGACAGTATCAATACAGATATCCATATTTAAGCATACATCGCTGATGTTTCATTTTTAAAAAGTGTAGCTAAGATGGCCTTAATACTGTATCAAACAGAATTTCAACTCTAATTTTTACTGATTATTACATTCTTCTATATTACTATATGAGAAGTACAATCTGCCTATATGTTAACAGAATGACAAGTGACCGGTAATACAATTAAATATTTGAAAATGTTAACAATATAATTTTAGATGATACTGATCTAAAATAGCTGCTGTAGTAAAAATTTAAGCACCAATTAATTTTTATTCATATGTTTAGAGTCAGCATATGTGTAGAATCAAATTACAGTGGCTAATACTCCACCCTTACCCCAACCTACTTAAGTCCTCAGAACATAAACATGTCAGTCATCTTTATTTCTCTACTTCAGTTCCTACATCCACATCTGCAAGTTTTGTCAAATCTATTCTGAAAATCTTCCCTGGTGGCTCAGAGGTTAAAGCGTCTGCCTCCAATGTGGGAGACCCGGGTTTGATCCCTCGGTTGGGAAGATCCCCTGGAGAAGGAAATGGCAACCCACTCCAGTATTCTTGTCTGGAGAATCCCATGGACGGAGAAGCCTGGTGGGCTACAGTCCACGGGGTCGCAATGAGTCGGACACGACTGAGCGACTTCACTTACTTACTTATTCTGAAAATATATCCTGACCCTTCTCTCTAAGCCTCCCATCACTTTTGCTTCCAGGTATGCTGCAGTCCATGGGGTCTCAAAGAGTTAAACATGACTTAGAGACTGAACAACCAACTGTTGTTTCCATTTTCCTTAGAGTAGCCAGAATCATTGCAAATTAATTATCTCTGCTTAAAAGTCCTCAAGGACTTCCTGTTGATTTAAAAACACAGTAAAAAAAAAAAAACAAAACAAAAACTTTCCATCAGTTACAAAATCCTATATGACATAGGATCGACTTCTTTCTGGTTCCACATGTACTCTTCTTTGCTCTGCTTCAACCAAGCTGGCCTTTGTTCCATCAGGTTCCTAAATCCACCCTACATCTGCCTTAGGCCCTGTGCCATAACTTATACCTTTACCTGGAATTCTCTTAATCAAGACCTCTGTATGCATGACTCATTTATCTTAAGGAATCTGCTCACATATCTCTTCCTTAGACCTGCCATCTCTGACCACCCACTGCAAACATTTTCTCTTCCCTTCTTTATTCTTCATTAACGTTTACTTTATTGTCTTCATTAACATGTATTGCTTGCTGTCTACCTAAAATGATCTTATTTACTTGTTTTACTGTACTCTTCTCTAAACACATAACGCCAGAGAAATGATAGACCTGTGAATTCTACCGTCATCCGTGATAGAACTGTCGTCTGTGAATTCCCATCAGCTTTAGTGAAGGAACGAATGAATAAGTGAGAAGGGAAAAAAAAACTGTCAAATGAAATGTAAATAACAAAATAGGTATTCAGTGCTAGTATGGAGCTGTTTTGCTTATGACTTAAGAAATTTTATTGATTCTTTTTGTGTTTGTATCTTTGAGTGGTTGGCATTGTATTAGGATTTTATGTGAGAAAGAAAATTGGCACACACTGGTCCTGAAACAGGAATTTTGGGGTCATTCTAACTCACAAATTCTTCTAGAAAGTGACAAATATTTCTGATAAAGTGAATTTTTAATGTAATTTAATGAGATTAAGAACTACATTTAGAGTCACCTCTATTAAATTACTAACCTTGGATCATCCTTATGACAAGAAATGTTAACAAGACATTCTTTTATTGTATTGCCTTTTTTATTTATCTTGGCCAAGAAAATTCTTTTAATTGCTTTTTTATAGCTTTTTTTTTTAGATTTTGTGGCAGGTTCAAAATAAAATTTGAATATATGATTGTAATCAACTGTTTTAATAATTTCATGTTATAGATATGTACAGCAATGCTTCTGCCTCCCAAAATAATTCAGATTTAGCATTAACAAATCAGTGTTAATGAGGTAAAACTGCCCTCAATGAAGCCTACAGCAATACAATGTTCCCCCCATAAGCTTCTGTATGGATCACACATCATACATACAATTTCTGTGGTTTTACTTAGATCTACATGGATTTTCCATCCCACTTTTAAATGCTGTGCTTAGTTGCTCAGTCATGTCTGACTCTTTGTGACCCCATGGATTGTAACCCACTAGGCTCCTCTGTCCCTGGGATTCTCCAGGCATGAATACTGGATCCCCTTCTCCAGGAGATCTTCCCAACCCAGGGATTGAACCCAGGTCTCTGATATTGAAGGTGGATTCTTTACCATCTGAACCCTTTAAATGCTAAGAACATCTTCAGTCTAAGGTCTATCTCTTCTAAAAGATCTCCTTTAAATCTTCTAGAAATATTTTGTTTTCAATGAAGGCCAATTCAGGCTGTTTAGATGGCTTTTGGAAATGAGTGGATCAGTTCAGTTCAGATCAGTGAGTGGATACTTTTACTTTTTTAAGTTGTTATTAGACTGGTGGGTGACAGGATGTCAGGGATTCTTAACACAATATTATTCTGGTCAAGATGCTGATAGCATTCCCATTGAGAGACTGAAAAAATCATTTCTTTCTATTTAAACTCCCATGGTCTTTGATTGTTCATTTTCATCCTCTGGTCACCATTCGGGGCATATTACAATCCTTTAACTAAATTAAAGATTCTTTGGCTGATAGACTTCAGCGTGATCCATCCTTACCTTTCCTACCAGGCAACTGTTCAATGATTTTTTTTTGTTTTTTAAGTAGATGATTAAATTGTATGTATTTTAATGTGTTCCATTAGCCATGACATATTTACATTTGCTAACTAATCAAAAAGCAGCAAAGTTAATAATAGAAATTTCAGGTATGTTGGATTAGAATCTACTCTGTGGAGAAAAACTCTGTAAGATATTTTTAGGGGGATGGGAAATGAAGATGGTCACCTGGTTCATTTATAAACAGAGTCATCAGAAGGTAGGTACAATGTCCCCTTTCCAAGCCCTTACTTGTTAAACTTAGACAGAAAAATTCTCATATCTATTCCTGAAAAAATGGAAAAACATAGAAATGTAGTTGATCAAGGTTATTGTTACATTCCCTTGTTACACATAGCACATTTTATTTCATTTCCTTGTTTTCTAAATAGAATACAAAATAAGTAAATAGATACATTAGTTGTTTAAAGGATAATTGAACTGTCAGATCTGAGGTTACTCCTATTTGTTTTTACTTTTCTTTTTTTAATTAACTGATAATGCAAACTCAAAGTGGTTAAGATGATTTAAAGCAACCCCATGACCCTAAAATTTACTAGACATCAATTGAGGTCTCTAAGAAACATTCTGATGCTTTAATTAGATGCTGTTCTGATGAATTTAGATGAAACATGTTTAAATGCTCTCTGGCATACCTCCTTTTGATGCTGGATGGGTCACTTTGTGTCCAAGGGAAGAAACAAGCTCTAAATGACAATTAATTCAAAATGACTTAATCATCATTGTTAATGTCTCTGATCCTCTCACCCAGAAGTGAGGGTTAACTCTGCTCTATGCAAAATATTCTCCTCCTAATTGCAAGTTTGCTAACACTTCCATGGAATCCCACACAGAGCCCAGAGAGGGGGGCTGTGCCGTTATACTTTACATTAAAAGCAGTCTTCAAATTCATGTCATGCTAATTAAGCAAGTACAACCATCTAATGCAATGATGGTACTTAAACTAAGCTTTCTAATAGCAATAATGTGTCTCAAAGGGCACAAGTCAGTGTCCTGCCAATGAGTTTAATCCATGCCTGAAGAAGTTAAAGGTGGAGAATGGTTACAGCATGCCAGTAAATGCTTCAAAGTAGGAGGCTTGGAATAAAGCCAATCCTAGTCTCTCTAATAGAGTCCTTATAAAAGCTCCTGACTTGACTTTCATTATCGAGTATTTTGCAAATATTAATTACGCTTATGTCTCCTTCCATTGAGATAAGTGATATTGATCCAAATTCTCTGATTTATAGGTGCGCATAAACTACCTTAGAGTCAAAGGAAGCTAGGATTCATACTAAGCTTCCCCCAGTAATATATGCTGCTTTTAATCTGAGATTCATAAGGACATTTGAAGCCAATCCTCAGTCTTCATGAACTGGTCCTCTCAAGAGACTCACAAGTTCAAAATGAACGGGGCTCATTCCTTCCCAAGATTCACTGCAATTCTGAAAACATCCAATAATATGATCACCAGACCATGGGTCTGCAAAGTGGGTCCAATTTGATCTTGGTGGGAGGCCCATGATCCTTACTTTTGAAACATTCACATGCCCTTTTCATAAGTACAACTAGCTGAGCTGAAATGACACATTCACATATTTGACCTTTTCTCCCATCCCTCTCTTCTTTTTCCCATTTTGCTACTTGCTCTGTAAGCTCTAGGTTGGAAGGATTTTGTTGTTGGCATTTTCTTTTCCACTCATTGTTTCATTTCTTTTCTCTCATCATTCAGCTAACATATAGCATAAAGGGAATGCTAACATATTGCCTTTCCACCAACTACTGACTCCTCCAAGGTTGTGATTTCCTTAGTTAAAAAACAATTCCACTTTTAGCCTAGTGTCTCACAATGAATGGACATTCTGCAGAGTAAAATGGATTTCCCTGTTAATAACCTCAATTTTTAAACGGTAAGCCTCGCTACACTGAAACATTCTCAAATTACAGACCATGCAACATGCAACTGGCAGGATAAAAATAAATGAAGCACTACTATAATTGTGATTTAAAATTATTTTTAATTTACTCAATTATGCTTTCCTATTTTCCTAAAGCTCAGCTACAATCCATCTCCATTTCCTTAAAGCAATTGTGTTTATCAGTTCCACTAGGTCAGCTGTGTGTTTAATAGACCTTGTTTGGAATCACAAAGACAGTCACTGGGATTGTATGCTCTGAAAAAGGAGATGTTTAACCTCAGAGCCTCATTCTCTTCAGTGCAATAACTTGTGGGCAAACTATCAAAAACACAATAAGAATGTCAAAATCCAATCCCAAGGAATGAACACCGAGAAATGAGCCCTCCTACATTGAAATTTCAGAGCAGTCAGGAGGATCTTTATATCCAAAAGCAAATCCAATCATCATAGATAGAGACTTTAAAACCCCCTGCCAGTAATTCTCCATAACTGGTTGCCTCTGCAGTTTTCCTTGCTTTTTCCTTTTTCATCCTGACTGAAGGAAACATTTAATCACTTTCCCTTTCCCCTGCATTTCTAAAACCAGACACATACTGTAAGTACACAGCTTCTGAGAAGCAATTAGAGTTAATGGGATTAAAAATCTAATCACGCTGCTGCTCTTGGCTTGTACCTGCAGAACTGCATAGCAAAGCCTAAGCACTGCAAATGCACAAAAATGAGTTATTACACGGGTCCATGGAAGGTCTCTGTATCCCTTGTTTTATCTGGCTCTCTTCGGGGCAACTTTTCATGGTTTGATCAGAGAAAATGGCTTAGACTTATTTTTTATACCAGGGATATCCGCACTTTCTTGCTTTTTAAACTGATTTTGATATATGTTAAAGACAACAGTGAGGGAAGAAACAGGACAAAAAACAGCGCAAAAATACATTAAAAAATGGTTTCTCCTGAGTCCAGAGAGATGGCAATCACCAAAGAGATTCTCCCCTTTCTTTCAGGAATGTTTCTACTTTGAGAAATTGGAAGAAACTGAGATGTTCCTGCCAAAGCCTTAAGGGATGTGGAGCAGTCATTGTAAAAGGAGAAGAGGCCTGTGCTGGGGTCCTCCTGACCCTCTGTGACCAAGTGGAGACTGGAAGATAGGCCCTTTAAAATTCCCCTTGCCGCTGAAATTCTACGAGCATATGATGTGAATGAAAGGCTTGGAATACATTTATGTTGTAGATAATTTAAGACAACCAGGACAAGAAGATAGCAGGAAGCAACTTCACCATAGAAAGATGAAGTGCTTACTCTTGATGTTTTTTAATCCAATAAAATAAAAATTAATAATAGTGATAATAATTATAACACTTACTGACTACATCCAACTCCATGGCACTACTCTACATTCTGCAGAGTATTACATATATCAGGTATTATTCAATCCTCATAACCTTATGAGGCAGCTTCTATCATTAATCTTTTAATTTTTTGTACACAGAGAAACTAAGGCATAAATGAATTAATAATTCACCAAGGTCACAAACTTCAGTGCCAGGGCTGAGGCTGGAACACAGGCAATACGGCTCCAGACCCAGCTGTTAACAACTATATATAAACAAGAATATTTGCTTGAAAAATCACCAGTCTGATTTTGTTCACATGGAGAGAACCCTTAAAAGCCCTTCATAAAGAGATAAACATCATTTAACAAAGAAAAACAAAATCTGCCCTAGTTTCTCTATTAAATCTGATAACTAGTTCCTTGTGTAATTGAGTCAGCTTAGGTATTGCTGCATACTTATTTAATTCATATAATTATGCAAGCATTTTTGATGGTCACCCCCCACTACTGTCCAGTATATATCTAGTTACCTAACTCACAGTCAGTGGGTCTTGTCTGTCAGTGCTTTTCAAGGGAATGCAGAGGTAGCAAACTGAAATTTGTCATGATTTTAATCTAAGAAACACATAATTGGCAATGTTTCATATTTTAAGGGCAAATATAAAAATGACTCAGATTTTGAGATTGCCAATCATATAGGATTCTTAAGATTTTCCCCACTTCATTATTTTGAAATTATTTTTAACTATTATCAACACTCAGCAAGTAGCCACCAATCACAGCGAGAAAAGGATATAAGTTAACATAGGAAGCTCCTAATACAGTTTTCAAAAGGAAATTCACTGTATGTAATGCAGAATACTTTCCAAGGCAGTTGTACCTCACACAGGGTTAGGCTGTCACGTCAGTAATGAATGTGAAAATGACAAAAATTACCCTGGAAGATGTGCTAATCACTCATATGTGTTCGTCTACATGGTTTGTTTTAAATAGAGCTGTTTCTTGATAGAGTCTTCATGCTCAGTGTTCCCTCCATGCAGGAACAGACCACAGTTTCATACTCAGTTCAGTTCAGTTCAGTCACTCAGTCATGTCTGATTCTTTGCGACCCCATGGACTGCAACACGCCAGGCCTCCCTGTCCATCAGCAACTCCCAGAGTTTACTCAAACTCATGTCCATTGAGTCGGTGATGCCATCCAACCATCTCATCCTCTGTTGTCCCCTTCTCTCACATTGAATCTTTCCCAGCATCAGGGTCTTTTCAAATGAGTCAGCTCTTTGCAGCAGGTAGCCAAAGTATTGGAGTTTCAGCTTCAGCATTAGTCCTTCCAATGAATATTCAGGACTGATTTCCTTTAGAATGGACTGGTTGGATCTCCTTGCAGTCCAAGGGACTCTCAAGAGTCTTCTCCATCACCACAGTTCAGAAACATCAATTCTTTGCAACTTAGCTTTCTTTAGAGTCCAACTCTCACATCTATACATGACCACTGGAAAAACCATAGACAGACCTTTGTTGGTAAAGTAATGTCTCTGAATGTTGAGCTTTAAGCCAACTTTTTCACTCTCCTCTTTCACTTTCATCAAGAGGCTCTTTAGTTCCTCTTTGCTTTTGCCATGAGAGTGGTGTCATCCGCATGTCTGAGGTTATTGATATTTCTCCTGGCAATTTTGATTCCAGCTTGTGCTTCATCCAGTACAACTGGAACAACAGACTGGTTCCAAATAGGAAAAGGAGCATGTCAAGGCTGTATATTGTCACCCTGCTTATTTAACTTATACGCAAAGTACATCATGAGAAATGTTGTACTAGCTTTGTTCGTAGTGATGCTTCCTAAAGCCCACTTGACTTCACATTCCAGGACGTCTGGCTCTAAGTGAGTGATCACACCATCATGACTATCTGGGTTATGAAGATCTTTTTTGTACAGTTCTTCTGTGTATTCTTGCCACCTCTTAATATCTTTTGCTTCTATTAGGTCCATACCATTTCTGTCCTTTACTGAGCCCATCTTTGCATGAAATGTTCCCTGGATATCTCTAGTTTTCTTGAAGAGATCTTTAGTCTTTCCCATTCTATTGTTTTCCTTGATTTCTTTGCACTGATCACTGAGGGAGGCTTTCTTACCTCTCCTTGCTATTCTTTGGAACTCTGCATTCAAATGGGTATCTCTTTCCTTTTCTCCTTTGCTTTTCACCTCTCTTATTTGCACAGCTATTTGTAAGGCCTCCTCAGACAGCCATTTTCCTTTTTTGCATTTCTTTTTCTTGGGGACGGTCTTGCCCCCTGTCTCCTGTACAATGTCACAAATCTCCATCCATAGTTCATCAGGCACTCTATCAGATCTAGTCCCTTAAATCTATTTCTCATTTCCACTGTATAATCTTTAGGGATTTGATTTAGGTCATACCTGAATGGTCTAGTGGTTTTCTCTACTTTCTTCAATTTTAGTCTGAATTCATACTCATAAGGTGAACATAAAATGCAACACCTGATTTACATTTAGGGGCCCTAGTGTATAAAAAAATTCTATACCCCCCATTCTTGGAAACTGTGTATAGCTAATTTTTTGCATATAGTCAGTTTTGTGTAAAAAAGGGTTTATTTTACGTGGAATCCATAAAATCCATGAAAACAAAGAGAATTATTAGTTAAGCCCTAAGTTAGTCTTTTTATTGAATCATAAATGTAAATTAGTGTATATTTGCCTAGGAAAATAGTATAAAAAGAATTTTTCCAAATTCTAGCAAGCAAAAACAATGAAATTAAAAAGTAATCAAATGATATTTTTATCTTAAATGACTATTGATGTTTGAAGAAAAATATTTTAATCAAAGGAGTAAGGAAAGTTAGATAGGAATTTTGGGAGGGACATTTTCCTACAAGTCCCTTGTAGAACTTGACTTTAATAAATAATGGTTTTTCCAAATTGACAATTATAAGAAGATCATAAAATGTCAATATCCTTTAAGCAGAAATTAAGAAAATTTCCAAATAAGGGGAAAAACAACCATAAACAAAGGGTACTCTACAAAATAAAAATATATATTATTAATGATTAATGAAATATATACAATTCCAGCACATTGCTTTTAAAAAAACAGCTAAATTGTAAAAATTCTTAATGATACAACAACAAAGTGAAACTACAAAATACTTATGTATTGTTACTTATCTATTCAATATCCATTCTACTTTCTTTTTCCTAATAGAATTCCAGTTTCTAAAGAGTAACCATATATAGTCAAAATAAATTCAGAGTCCTGGAGAACAGGAAGATCTCCTGGAGAAGGGAACGGGCTACACACTCCAGTATTCTGGCCTGGAGAATTCCATGGACTATATTGTCCACGGGGTCGCAAGGAGTCAGACACAACTGAGCGACTTTGACTTACACTTACTTTTAGACTGCTGTGAGGCCAGAGCTGGTCGTGTGACACATTTCTGGTTGTTGAGATACAAGTGGAAGTCAATAGGAGGATTTTACAGGGAAGCTCATTTAAAAAGGGACACACACACACACATACACACACACACAGAAGTCGCTCAGTTATGTCCAACTCTTTGCGACCCCATGGATTATAGCCCCCCAGGTTCCTCAGTCCATGGGATTTTCCAGGCATGAATACTGGAGTGGGTTGCCATTTCCTTCTCCAGGGGATCTTCCTGACCCAGGGATCAAACCCAGGTCTCCCGCATTGTAGGCAGATGCTTTATCATCTGAGCTACCAGGGAAGTCCATCAAAAACACAGAATAGTAGTAGTAAGTTTCAAAAGGATGTCAGTTGAGATCTTTTATAGATGAAATCTATGTCTTAGAAGTCAACTCGCCAATTATATGCACAGCTGGTGACAAGAGGCTGCAAAAAAATGTCCAACTGGAAAATATATCAGGTACCAAGGGACAGAATCTGTAAATACTCGGCCTTTGGCCTTTCCCTTTCTTCCCACCCCAGTGTCATGCTACACACGGAGCAGCCATCTTGAATCCATGAGCTAGTGTCTGACAATAAAATGCTCCTTGGGAAGGATAGTGGACTATAAAGAGAAAGATCCTGGAAACCTAATCACTATCTACCCTGGACTTCTTTTATATGTGGGAAAAAATAACTATGTTTAAAACACTTTTTCTCAGGCTTTGCTTACTTCAATCTGAATGCATTTGACAACTGACATAACAAATTATATGAAATTGATCACACAGGCACATGGACCCCTCCCCAAACACACAGAAATTCAGGCAGTCCTTGCTATGTACAATCTTGACATAAATATATTTTAGTAACCATAAGTTAGTTAAATGACACAAGTTCCCCAAAACTACAGTTCAAATTTCAGTCACTATAGAACATTAGCAGTGGATTATTACATTAAGTTAAAAACTCCACTGCTATCTGTTTGTTTTAGAAATGACTACACACAAAAAAACACTCATTGTAATCAATAACCAATCATACCACTTCTTCAAAAGTCTGTTGGTGATTAGCCGATGCACATCTGTTTTTCATTCCACACAGGCAGCAAAGCATATGGTGGCATTGCCTTCCAGTGATAAATTCATGTGCATTTTTAAAAAATGAGTACAGAAAGACAAAGCTGGTCAATGAAGATGAAAATGCAGCACACACAGAAATGAAGACAGAAATGCTGAAAGTAAAACTCCAGTCAAATGTGATGAAGTTATAGAAAAAAATAGCAGAAGATGGGAGTGTTAACACTGCTCACTTGAGACAGCCTAGATATGTAGTCATAGGAACTTAGTAAAAAGAAAATTAATAACATATATGAGGAAAATGATTGTAAGGAAAAGGATGGAGAGAGCCCAGAGGAAACGAAGATGGCAACCACTGGCCTCTCCCTCCCTCCAAAACCTTCACATTAAGTGAATGCTCAGAAATATTTCACAGTACTGATAGTGGATAAATTCCTGGGCAACCTATTCAGACTTAGAATGGAAAATGAATGACAATTTACAAAGGCATAGAAAAGATGATTACTCTATACAGGATATGGAAAAGAAGAAGGCAAATGATACTCAAACTGCTCTTGACATTGCTTTTAAATATACCACTTTATTGAAGCATATTTTAAAATATCATATCATATCATGTAATTTGTTCACTTCAAGTGTATAATTCAATCATTTTTTAAAAAGTAAATTTACTAATTTTGGAACCATCACCATTTTGAATTTTAAGAACATTTCCCCTCGTCCCCAAAAGTCCTTCATGTTCATTTACTATAATCCTGTTACCCTCAATCTCTGCTCTAGGCAACCAATAATTATCTGTCTCCATAGATTTGCCTTTTCTGGATATTTTTAATAAATCAGTCAGTCAGTTCAGTTGCTCAGTCGTGTCCAACTCTTTGCGACCCCATGAATTGCAGCACACCAGGCCTCCCTGTCCATCACCAACTCCTGGTGTCTACTCAAACTCATGCTATAGATTTGGTGATGCCATCCAGTCATCTCATCTTCTGTCATCCCCTTCTCCTTCCCCCAATCCTTCCCAGCATCAGGGTCTTTTCCAATGAGTCAATTCTTCACAGGAGGTGACCAAAGTATTGGAATTTCAGCTTTAGCATCAGTCCTTCCAATGAATACCCAGGACTGATCTCCTTTAGAATGGACTGGTTGGACCTCCTTGCAGTCCAAGGGACTCTCAAGAGTCTTCTCCAACACCACAGTTCAAAAGCATCAATTCTTCAGCGCTCAGCTTTCTTCA
>NW_011495014.1:2131976-2132166 GCF_000754665.1 Bison bison bison
TAAAGTCTGACACTGTTTCCACTGTTTCCCCATCTATTTCCCATGAAGTGATGGGATCAGATGCCATGATCTTCGTTTTCTGAATGTTGAGCTTTAAGCCAACTTTTCCACTCTTCTCTTATTCACTTTCATCAAGAGGCTTTTGAGTTCCTCTTCACTTTCTGCCATAAGGGTGGTGTCATCTGTATAT
>NW_011495014.1:2132436-2142489 GCF_000754665.1 Bison bison bison
TGCTTCCTGACCTGCATATAAGTTTCTCAAGAGGCAGGTCAGGTGGTCTGGTATTCCCATCTCTTTCAGAATTTTCCACAGTTTGTTGTGATCCACACAGTCAAAGGCTTTGGCATAGTCAATAAAGGAGAAATAGATGTTTTCCTAGAACTCTCTTGCTTTTTCGATGATTCAGCAGATGTTGGCAATTTGATGTCTGGTTCCTCTGCCTTTTCTAAAACCAGTTTGTGATTTCTTGTCTTTGCCTTCTTTGAGTTAGCACAATGGTTTTGAGGTTTATCCATATTATAGCATGTATCAGTAATTCATTCTTTTGCATTCCTAAATAATATTCCATTGTATGGATATACCACATTATCTATACACCCACCAGTTGATGGATATTTAAGTTGCTTCAGTTTTTGGCTCTTTTTAAATAACACCACTATGAACACTCATGTTTAATTCTCAATATTTCTAAAGTTTTAAATTATAGTTTACTGAATACATATATATGGGTTCCCCTGATGGCTCAGCAGTAAGAATCCACCTTCAATGCAGGAGACATAGGTTTGATCCCTGGGTCAGGAAGATCCCTTGGTGAAGTAAATAGCAACCTATTCCAGTATGCTTGCCTGGGAAATCCCATGGACAGAGGAGCCTGGCAGGCTACAGTCCATGGGGTCACAAAAGTCAGGCAGGAGTTAACAACTAAACAAACAGAACACATATATAGTTCCTCTTTTAATTTCTTCATTTATTTATAATTGATAGCAGGAGATTTTATAATAGTTTGATAAAAATTTTATAGACTGTGGAACATTTGTAAATTTCCCCATTGATCATTAAGATTTTTATGCATGACTTAGCTTGAAGGCCATGTCTATGGTCCCTCAACCATGAAAAGTGAGATCTGTTGTATACATACACACACACAGGATTAACAGGGTCACTCAAAAATATATTAGTTGCCTAGGATGATGGGCTTTTAGATCATATTTCTAATCTTCTTAATATTTTATTCCTTTTACAATAAAAAATTAAAATGTAAAAATAAATCAAAGGGGAATATGCTTAAAATTTCAATATATCTCAATATAGGGGTAATACTCATCATACTTTTATTCATAGTGGCATAACTGAAATTATGTTTGTCTTTTTTTTTTTTTCTAATTTTATTTTATTTTTAAACTTTACATAATTGTATTAGTTTTGCCAAATATCAAAATGAATCCGCCACAGGTGTTTGTCTTTTAAAAAAAGTAAAGGCAGGATAAGAGAGAGAGGGAGGCTGATTTACTGACTTACGATCAGCGCAAAAGAATTAGGACAGAAGAAAGGAAGGTGGATATTAGAGAAACAGTAAGAATGCCATGAGAATGTCCTAGAGTAGAATAAAGCTGTGTGTGGAGTAAAGGGTCTCTTGTGGTGGTGCAGTTGAGAGTTATCCTGAGTCCTCACCCTTAGAACCTATACTGGTTTCTAAACTGGTGGAACATTATAATTCCTTTCAAAAAGCAAGGCCAAACTAATGAAACCTTAGCAACAATTGCAACCTACTGCTGTTACTGTAATTTTGATTAAATCCAAAAATTCAGATATGTTTACATGCCTGATAACAGTTAGGCATCCTCAATATGACCATGTCTCCAAAGAATCTTCTAGATCAATGCTTAAGATGATATGAATAATTTCCTTTGAGGAGGCAATAGTATTATCCTAGGCTCTGTAAGTGACAATACAATGTACACCGTGTGTTTGCCATTAAGAGCATGTAACGTGTGTTACATCTAAATGACAGGACAGGAACATTACAGTACACTAGGGATATCCTGGCTTGCTCCTGAAGCAATAGTATATTTTAAGGAACAGAAAAATTAATCCCTTTAAAGTTATGTACGTATTCCTTGACATATCTCTATCAACATCTGTAATAATAATAGTGTCTATGAAAATATTTAATTTTTAAATTGAATCTGACATTATCCACATCAATATAGTATAATTAAGTTAGACATGATAAAATCTGAGACTTTCTTAATCATTTGTTTTTATTGCAGTCTACCCTGGCTGTGAAGATAGTTGACAGTACAAAATTATTGTCCTTTATAATATTCGTTGAAACATGGCTATGGTCTAAAATTCAAGTTTTACTTGAAATGAGACTTTTATAACCAAAATCAAGGATAATCTGAACAAAAAAACACAGGATAAAGTTGATTATAAATTGTTCTTTCATATTTAAAGATATGATTGATTAAAGTTGTGACAGAAAGAAACTAAACCTTTGGAAGACTAATATCAATTATATTATTTTAGGATTCATACAGGAAGTCTAGGATTAATCACCAAAGAGACCTAGTATTCATGGTGATAAAAACTACTCTCTGAATGTAGAGAGATGTGAAATTTGTATAATTCTAGACATGTTTGTCTTAACTGCAGAAGTCCCAGAAGAATAGATTTTCTCATGTCTCCATGGGGTGTTTCTTAAATCTATTACTTTATGAAATTAAATATTGGCATATGAAAACCTCAGCAGCTCACTTATTACCTAAATTAAAATGTGTTATAATTTGAATTTTGTTCATTTTAAATTGAGTGAAGATTAACAGCATAAAGGAGGTTTGGTAATGGAAGGTAAGAATGTAAAAAGATAAGGAATTGGCAGGATATGCGATTTTGTAAATGGTTCAGTGATTTACTCTTTTTGTCCCTTTTGTATAACAGTGAATTGTAAACAGCAAATGATACTTAACTATTTTTTAGAGTTAGTTCTCCATAAGATTAGGTGTGAAAGCCCATTTCCTTCACACTGTAGGTACCACCTCAGAAACAGCTTAGTTTCAAAACGTTACTGTTCCAAGGTTAAAAAAATAAAATAAAACCTAAGAAAATTTAACTTCTGATATCCTATAAATGCCAGAAAACATGTTTCAAGTTTTAGAGAAAAAAATCAACAGTTTTGTCTCTGTGGGAGATATTATTTCATAAAACAACTTTCTACCACCTACACCTCTCTCTCTACCAAATTGTGGAGAGATTCAGGGCAACCTGAGGCTTGGAACATTCTATAGGGCCAGGCAGGAAAGGCGTAGAGGTGGTCTCTTGTCGCTGGAGTGCCCAAGGCCTGGAAATCAGGTGCTGGAATAATTCAGCTACAGCAGAATATCAGGGGTGAGAATCTTGTACAAGTGAAAAATGCTAGTAATGATGTCTCTGAACAACAATGTTGGTGCTTTGTGCCTTAAAAATTTTTTATTTTATCCTCATAACAATTTGAGAGCATTAATTCCATTTTATGAATAATAATAACAACTTTATTATGTGCTATTTTGTCTGCATATATGGCTGTCTACATTTTCTCCTGTGCCAGTATGGTATAGATAAGCAAATGAAATGTACTGAGGCTAAATGATTTTCCAAAAATCACATTGATAACTAGTGGAGCCTGAGGATAAAGCATGGTATATTATGATCATCTCCTGCCTCTTATTTGAGAGGCTGTGAAATCAGATCTCAAGTCCATGCATTATATAGCAAGTACTTTTTTGGGGGGGGGTGGTTACAACAAGTGGTTCAGTGTAGCTAAAACTTAAAATTCATGGGTAAAAATTTCAGGAAGTGTTAATCGCCTAGTCATGTGTAACTCTTTGCAATCCCATGGGCTATGGCCTGCCAGGCTCCATTGTCCATGGAATTCTCCAGGCAAGAATATTGGAGTGGGCTGCCATTCCCTTCTCCAGGGGATCTTTCCAAACCAGGGATGGAACCTCAGGTCTCCTGCATTGAGGGCAGATACTTTATCATCGAACCACCATGGGAGCTCTATGAAAAGTCCATGCACTATATTTTAACCTCTGGTTCAGGGATTCCTAAACCTTAATCAGTAATGGGGTTTTGACTAATCTATGGCAAAAGACAAAAAGAATAAAAAATTATACTATATTCAATACAAGGCATTCAGATTCCCAACTCATTTTCCCCCTTGCAAGTGCATGCAATTATCTGCAGGAAACTGGCATTGACAGGACCCCCCCACCCCTTTCTTGTCAATGTAGCAAAGCTATGTTGTAACTAACTTTAAATCAGGTGCCCCCTCTACTCATAACCATTCGTAGCACACCCATTACATCTTTTGATCACATAGTACCTTGCCTAATCTGTATGCAGGTCAAGACGCAACAGTTAGAACTGGACATGGAACAACGACTGGTTCCAAATAGGAAAAGGAGTACGTCAGGGCTGTCACCCTGCTTATTTAACTTCTATGCAGAGTACATCATGAGAAACGCTGGGCTGGATGAAGCACAAGCTGGAATCAAGATTGCTGGGAGAAATATCAAAACCTCGGATATGCAGATGACACCACCCTTATGGCAGAAAGCAAAGAAGAACTAAGAAGCCTCTTGATGAACGTGAAAGAGGAGAGTGAAAAAGTTGGCTTAAAACTCAACATTCAGAAAACTAAGATCAAGGCATCTGGTCCCATCACTTCATGGCAAATAGATTGGGAAACAATGGAAACACTGACAGATTTTATTTTCTTGGGTTCCAAAATCACTGCAGATGGTGATTGCAGCCATGAAATTAAAAGACATTTAGTCCTTGGAAGAAAAGTTATGACCAACCTAGATAGCATATTCAAAAGCAGAGACATTACTTTGCCAACAAAGGTCCGTCTAGTCAAGGCTATGGTTTTTCCAGTGGTCATGTATGGATGTGAGAGTTGGACTGTGAAGAAAGCTGAGTGCCGAAGAATTGATGCATCTGAACTGTGGTGTTGGAGAAGACTCTTGAGAGTCCCTTGGACTGCAAGGAGGTCCAACCAATCCATTCTAAAGGAGATCAGCCCTGGGTGTTCTTTGGAAGAATGATGCTAAAGCTGAAATTCCAATACTTTAGCCACCTGATGTGAAGTACTGATTCACTGGAAAAGCCCCTGATGCTGGGAAAGACTGAAGGCAGGAGGAGAAGGGGACGACAAAAGATGAGATGGCTGGATGGCATCACCAAGTCTATGGCATGAGTTTGAGTAGACACCAGGAGTTGGTGATGGACAGGGAAGCCTGGTATGCTGCAGTCCATGGGCTTGCAAAGAGTCAGACACGGCTGAGTGACTGAACAGACTAACCTACTGGTGAAATGGGAATCCGAGTTGTGTTCACAGAGTCGAAGAATGAACTTCACAAACATGCAAACCTTCATGGTAGCAAGTGAATAGGATTTACTGAAGAGAAGGAAAGTACAAAGTTCTCAGCATAGACAGTGAGAGGGGTTAAAGAATTCCCAAAGGCAACACTCACAGCAGTTTATATCCTCACCAGTACTAAATCTGAATGTTTTTGGTTGGCTCTTGTCCTTAAAATACATCATTCCTAACCAATCAGTTTAAAGGTCAAAATGTTTAAGTTAACATCTTTATGGCTTCTCTTGATCTTTGAATTAAGTCACCACCCTTCTTCATGCCCCCTGAACATTTTACCCTGGACCAGATGTATGGGCTCAAGATTAATGATCACTAATTCTTTCTCCCTCAGGCATATGGAACTGAAGTTAATTACTGCCCTTCCTTGGATCTGAGTGCTGATAATTTATCAGACCAAGGACACATTGCAGGAATTCAGGACAAAGTGTAGAACTTTAGGTTAATGGAATGAGATGTTTATTGAAAACAACCAAGGTCTCAGAATCCAACACTGACTATCTAGCAATTTCTACCTCACTGGTTCTTTCTGTAGATCAAAGAGGTAGAAATGAAGAATAAGTAATTAACAGATGATTAGATATCTTCCTATCTTACCTTTCAGTAAACTCCAGAACAACCTGTGTGAAGGAGATGGCATCTAAAGAAAGACTACCAGGAGTGGCTAAGCCTATACAGAATGGTATATGGCAACAACTCTGACCCCCCATCTCAGAGATTAATTCAGAATACTTCCCTTTAAACGTTTTCATGGCTAAGCAGAATCTTCTTTGGAGTCAGGTTTTTTTTTTTTTTTTTTTTCCATTCACTTAATCCACCATCTCCCCAGATTATCAGTATTCTGATTAAAAGCAACTTTCCTTTAACAACTGTCCCTTAGGTATTGATTTTTAAGCAGCAAGCAGCTGGACCTGAGTTAGGTGATGAAAGGACTCTCCCTTCATTTGCAATGATGTCCTTTCTAAATTTAAAAAATACATTTATTTTGTAAAATAGAGAATAGAGTTGTAGTTTTTTTTCTTCTTCTAAGCTACTATTTGGCAAAATAATATATATATGTATATAGATATATATATGCATATATATGTATATAAAAATGTTTATTTCTATCTATTAACATACACTCGTACATACATATATTGGAGAAGGAAAAAATGGCTGCCATTTCTTCCTTCTCCAATATATGTATGTGCAAGTGTGGATAGAAATAAACATTTTTTCTTGTCTTATGAAATCTAAAAATCTAGGAGGCTCAACGCAGACCTGAATCTCTGGAAGCTAACATATTTTTATTTTTTAATCAAACAATTCATTATTATATCATGACTATTTAAATATATAGATATTTGTGTTTAAAATTATAAAGTAATAATAACTCACAATTTTTGGTTTTCTTTCATTCATTATTCAGTTTTTATGGTCATATCCCTGCTTAGTCATGACTATTCGCAGATTATTTGGGAACAAATAAAGAAGAGAAAAAAATCCTAAGCATTTTTAGCTCTTCTAAGCATCTTTGGTTATACCAACCATAATACTGAGTGCCTATTCTGTTCTGTGAACGTATATAATAATTGCTCAGTTATTGATCAAATAAATGATTGAATAACTTCTTAAGGAGAGCTTTGTTATAGTTATACTTTTAAAAAATCATCGTTATCCCTAGCCTTGAAAATGACTAGACAGCTTTCATCATACACATTAGGAGGAAATAATATTACTGCTCTAAAAATGCCTTAGGATATCATTCCAAACTGAAGTAAACAAAACGAATTGTAGTAACAAGCTTTTATTTTAGTACTCAGTTTTAATCTATGAAATGCAATGATGGGTAGTAATTTAGAGAAATTGCTTGTAGTGTAAAGCATGCTTTTTCCATCTTCAGTTGAAAAAATATTTTAATACAATTTAGACTGTATTCTACAATAACTCTCTGTAACTATGCTTCCGCTAATTAAGGCTTTTATAGTTTGAGTTTAATTCTGCCTTCAACCTATTTTCCATCATTTTTTAAAAATGTATAAGCTGTCAAAAGTAACAGCTCTACTCTCATTTTTTCTTGTATAAAAGTCAAATACTACTCCCAAGATCTCACCACAATTAAATACACACGACTGGAAAGGCAGATATTATAATGGGAAGCAAATTAGTTTTTTGCCTCAGTGACAGCAAGTACTTGAGATTCTATGAAGATTCTTCAAATAGCAAAACAACCATGGAGGGCACTTAAATTGCTGCATAAACAAATACTACATGCAGATATTCTAATCAAGAGCATTGCCGAATGCTACCTTTAGCATTTGGTTTGCATTTCTAATTTAAATTATTCAGCATGGAGTAATTTCTTAGAATTTTAAGGGAGTGCTAGCCATCACATTTGTAAAACTATTTGTATGTAATTAACTATCATTTGTACTGATGGCATATCTTTTATATCCAAATGTGAAGTCTGCTGCTCAGTTTCTACTCCTTAAAGGACAGAAAGTTGAAAATGGCAAGTAAAATGAAAAAGAAAAAGAAAAAACATGGATTTAAGATAGAGTCATCCAGATTTTTAAAGTACATACTTCATATGAAGTATGTTTACAGTTTTAAGATCAACAAAGAAACTACAGAATTATCTTAGTTATAAACACAATGTGTGGCACATTTTAATCCGAAATTCAAGGAATTTTGTACTATGTTAATGCATTGGTTCTAAAACCAATCATATAATCTTTTATGACCTGGTCCTGGAATCATGAATATGCTTATCTCATGTGTAGTGATATTACATTAATCACACTTGCTGATTGACTGTCTGACATGAAGGTAAATGCTTAGAAATTTAACCAACTGGAAACACAGTTCATAAAATTTAATAGCATTAAGTGCAAAATGGTATTGACATAGAGAAATAAAAACAAGGTAATGAAAGAATGTCCAGAAGTGAACAAGTGAAACTGATACACAAAACCAAGTAATCCCCTCCTCCCACCCTGCAAAATTCTGACTGCTGAAGCCTCTTCTCAGGGCTACAATGAAAAAGGCCAAAATGAACTCAGCCTTGAATTATCAACCATGACTGGCTAGTTATTTGCAATGCACAAAGCTCCCTTAATTACTATAACACTCTATAAAAGGTAAACTCCGTTATTATTTTTCCTCATTTTAAAAATTAGGAAATAAAGGCACAGAGAATTTAAATCAGTTGCTTAATGACACAGAAGTAGGGGGAGGACATAGCATTTAAACCAAACCAGTTTGTGTCAGAGGCTGCATCTTGTCACTATATTCTGTAAAAAACATTTCAAAATGGGAAATAAACAAAAAATGCTATCTTTGATTTTTTAATATCATGCTAGACCATTGGCTAATAAATCTTTTTCACTCTCATCTAACTATTTGTAAGGTATAGTTCTGTTTTACTAACAAAAGCCCAACTGTTTATGTGCCTAAACAGAGGTTAACCTGCATAGGAAAAAGAAAAAAAAAAAGCTTATAAGGTATGATTTCCGGGGTGGAGGACTAGTAGGAAAGATAACTTCAAAAGTTATCATTTTATTCCCTAGCAGGGAATAACCAATTTTGTATTTAAGAATCTCAAGTTGATATTTCTTTCCTTACTGATCACACACAAGTGTGCTTTTCAAATACTCTTGGAATCAGCTCTCTTGTCTTTCTGTTGGTTACCTAATTAATTAATGAAATTTTGACAGATGGCCACTATCTATCTTTACATTTTTAGTGTTTTTTTTTTAACTTTCTCTTTGCAGATTAGAGAATAGAAAGTTTGAAATATAGAGGCATCATAGTGAAGTGTACAGCTTATTAGAGTTAGATGAACCTAGGAACAAGTACAGATACAGGCAACTATGTAACTCCTCTGAGCCTCAGTATGCTGCTGCTGCTAAGTCACATCAGTCCTGTCCAACTCAGTGAGACCCCATAGACGGCAGCCCACCAGGCTCCCCAGCCCTGGGATTCTTCAGACAAGAACACTGGAGTGGGTTGTCATTTCCTTCTCCAATGCATGAAAGTGAAAAGCCAAAGTGAAGTTGCTCAGTCGTGTTGGACTCCTCGAGACTCCATGGACTGTAGCCCACCAGGCTCCTCCGTCCATGGGATTTTCCAGGCAAGAGTACTGGAGTGGGTTGCCATTGCCTTCTCCAAGCCTCAGTATCAGTATCCATAAAATGATAATAATTTTTAGCACATAAGAATTATTGAAATGATTACAAAAAACATTCCTGAGGTAACTAAACTGGGCTTGACACATCATCCTCTCAAATTCTTGACTCCTTTTCCTCTCATTTTTTTAAGCTGAGACAAATGAATATTGTTAATTTTCTGCCACTTCACAACAGACCTTTGAACACCATACTTAAGTAAGCATGTGCTGTGAGGAGGTGGTGGGAGGGGAATTTGAGACTAATAAAAACAACAGAAAGGTAACCAAAATGAACACAAATGTCAAAACTACAGTATGAGGGAATATTAAAGAAATTTTTTTCTTTCTTTTTGAAAACAAGATTCAGTCTTTAAGCACATGAAGAAACCTTAGACCAAGGAAGTGAATACTGTGTGTTCTCCAGTTAAGGAAGTACTTGAATGAATGAGTCCATGTTACAGAATTCTCTTTCAATGTGCTCCCTAAAGAACTGGCTTCAAACTACTATGTATCAAACACTGTTTTAGATTTTGATGAAAGCAACTGTTTTCTTCCTACTGAGAATATAAATGCTGGTCATGTACCCTGGGTTAAGAACCCTTATTTTAAAAGAACTATGAAAAATGAGGCAATAATCATGGCTAAAGTCAGAAATGCTTTAGATGTCACCTATTTTATAATTAAAATGAATATGATATTAGCATTTGTCATTTTACTT
>NW_011495014.1:2142589-2150182 GCF_000754665.1 Bison bison bison
CTATTCCTTTATATATCTACTTAGGTTTTTTTCAATAAAAATTATCAAAGACTTACAATGGGCCACTGAAAACTAAAAGTCTAGCAAACCCTTCAGTGTTATCAGATTCCATGGGGGTGCTATGTCTTTCATTGTTTTGAAGCTATTTCACAACTCTGTCATGAAAAGTCCTGAGATTAAAAAAAAAATTTGATTAAAAATTGTTTTTAAAAAATCAAGATATATATATAAAATATATGTATTTATATATATATAAATATCTTGATATAAAAATCAAGATATATATATTTAATTATATATATGTGTATACATATAATTAAATTTTTACAAAAGTAACATTTGGAAAGATAACTGTGACTCAAGTCCACTCATATACAGATAAATTTTAATAGGTTTGGTATAAGAATGACTAAGTTCCCCAGAAGAATGAGAATCCTTGAGCCTCTGGAGGTCTGAAGAAGGCATAGTTCCACTAATATAGCTCTTGGAGGACCACAGTACCCAGAGGGATAAGACAAAAAATCGCACATTGTCACCATTCAGTGAAGTTCACTTGCCATCTTTGATCCATGTCACCTCTAAACAAATGGAGCTAATTAAGCTTTGGTTACCTTTTCCAAGTTTCTGCCAAAGTTCTCACAAATAAGAAATTCTCATCCTGTGTTTGCTCACAGAGTATAAAGATGATATTGATGGTTTCTCGAGCGGTTAAATATATTTATATTTTTAAACAAGTGATACTGATCTAAATGCAAATTACCCTGATTATTGCAGTTAAATTCAGAATTATAGTATGTACTGTTTAAGTAGAACATAATATTGAAAGTGATGAATTATTCTTTAGCTGTTGGATGTAAGTTATGCTATAATAGTGCTCTTTCCTTGGGCCACCAACCAAGCAAGCTATCTCTTTGCTTATCCTTTTCATATTTCACATAGACAAAGGAGAATGTGCTTTTGTTTTTATTGTGATGTTTTATTGTATTATTTTGACTGTTGCAGAGTTTTTAAGTGTAGGCTGGTTAGGCCCTATTTAACCCATATTTCTCCTTTTCAGTGGAGTATAAGTACATATATTTAGCAGTGATGTGTGAAGTGACATGGCATATTTGCCAATCTTCATAGAACATAATTTTGCCCAAAGATTTGGGGATATTTTTTATAAATATACAAACTCGTAAATATATACGGAGATAGATCAACTGACAGGTAAAGGATGATTTTCCAAAAAGAGTAAAACCATGATTCTCATACATATAAAAGGCATATATGCCAAATATTTTGTTCGACTCATTAATTAAAAGGGGAATCAGTAAGATGTTACTAATCAAAGAAGGACTCACAATATCATATATCGATAGATTAAAAATGGCTTAAATTAATTTATACATAGGTACACAACTTGTCAGTATTCAGGAGACAATGCCAGATTCCACTGATACAATTTGGACCTCTATGGGGGAAATATTATCTTCATTACTATCCCTTATCTAAAACTGACAGAGTTGGATGAACCAAGAAAGTCTTGCTGTCAAGTCTGTGTTTGCAGTTCCCACTGCATTTCCATTTCTGGGAACTACCTCGGCAGCAGGAGCATGAGTCACTCTAGACTGGGAAGTCAGTGCACGGCCTCTGCGACTGAGCTGCATGAGATCACATCCCAGCTCTGCTGCTTTTTAGCTCTTGTGTCCTGTTCACATTAGCTAATATATGTGTGAATTGAATTCTTCAAAACTAAAAGGAGAGTGATTATAATAATGCTAATAACACCTAGGCCACAGGGATATTTGTAAAGATAAAATGAAGTAAAGCATATAAAGCACTTAGAATCCTGCCTAGTTTATAGTGAATGGTATGTTAATTATTATATTTGATCACGGTGACATGAACAAATATACTGTTTTCTTTAGGGTAGTTTAAATAGGTTCCTGTAACAAACAATATAGCCATGATTATTAAAGGCAGGTCATGGTTCCTCCTCTCGTATGACATGGATGTTAGTTCCCACTACCTCTCTGGAAAGTTACCAGTTTCTAAGTAGGAATGTAATGTAGTAATTATTTGAGATTTCAGAAAAGCTATGGTGTTGGCAGCTCTTATCACTGACCCAAGCATGAAATATTCTTTTTTAAAATTACCAGACAACCTCATATTAACTTATCCCACATAATTTATAAACAGAAGGTAAAATTATTTGTTTTAGAGATCTGTCCAAATATACAACAAATCATAATTGGTCTTTATTTTTTTATGGAAATATGAATGAACTAGTGACAGTGTAAAAAACACATATATTTTAAGTAAAATAATCATTAGTATTACACATTAATTTGAACTAAAAGAGAAAGTAAAAACATATTAAAAACCAATAAACTAGAAGATACCAGTAAAGAAAAATGAAGGATTAAAATGTGGTTTAAAAATATCAGTAAGCTTCATACCAGCTTTAATTGTACCAATTATTCATTTTTTGGTTGGAAAAAAATTCAGAGGGTCAGGGAGAAAAGGCTGCCATCATACATATTTCACTTCTCATTATTTGCCACTTTATCCAATTATATGCATCAGAACATTTTGTGTGTGAGGATTCCTGCTGAGGAGTATTTCTGAACTGGAAATAATTGAACTGGACATGAAATCAAACCCACTATGGAACAAGAGTCTGTACTCCAGAGGAAAATCATCTTGATAAAAAAGTCCAGGCTAAAGGTCACATCAATGACCCCAGCTCATCTCTTGGAGTAGCAGCTGGAGAAAAGGTGAAAAACAGGAGAGTCAAATGAGACTTTACAAATTTGAATTTGGGTTGAAAATACAAGGGTACAGAACATGCACCATTCTGATTGGCCTGAGGAGGCAGTCATATGCCTACCACTAGCCAGTTTCTGTGACATGGGACAACCATGCTCTTTTTTGGCCACAGTCACATGCTCTACCTCAGAAGCTATCTACTATCCTCAGGTGAACTGAAAAAGAAGGGTATTTCTTGCTATAAGGAGTCAAGTATACATCAGGACAAATAGGTATATAATGACCAAAGTCTCTACAGGTCCACCACCATTACAAATAGTCAGTACTCTGTCTGATTCTATGAAAGCAGTAGCATTTTGAAACAGCTTTAAAGTAAAGAACAAAAGAATCCTTTGAGCAGAGCAAGTACAGAGTAAAGGGAGAGCAAAGTTATTTCATGAGGGTCTCCATTAAGTGTTTCATCTTTGAACATTTGGCTAACTTTTAAATTTTTATGTATTGTTACTATTTTTTAAATTAAAAATGAATTAAGAGTCAACGGATTATTTTTCTTCTATGTTTTAAAAAATAAAAAGTGATATATTATCTAAATTATTAGTCCTATGGCAAAGATCTGTAGCTGGTATGGTTTTGTTACTTTTCTCCTGTGAATCCTGAAGAGAAAATGCTTTTACTTTAAGTAACAAAGGAAACAATGTTTCCTACAGAAATATTTCAATTAAAAACATTTAATTATTCCATCTAGTAGCCATTTATTTGTATATAATTGTATTGAATTCAAATTTAATGGAACCATGTTTTACATTACTCATTTTCCTTAGATATTACTCCTGATGATTCATGTATATTTTGATGTTTTCATTGCTAACATAAAAGATGCCATTTGAGAATTTCTATTTAATTGGTAATATTTTGATGTTATTAATTATTTTTAATACTTATGTCAGCAATTTGGTTGATGCTACAGAGCTGAATATTCAAAACAGCCTCTCTTCAAAGCATTTATTTTGCATTTAAAAAATACCTGAAACTGAATATCTTTTTTAATACAAGTGAAATATAAAACTTTTCAATGAAAAGATCATATTTTTAAAATAATGATTATAACATTTTCTGTCTCCTCTTAGGAACTGATTATCAGCACCAGTTTATAAAATATGCATAATCACAATGCTCCTTAAATAATACATAGAATTTGATGCTTGTGGCTATATTGGACAATATTTTTATAGAAAGAGCATAATGAACAATCTTGAACTCGGCAGTTGATTTGAGTTCTAGCTCTCTCACTTACTAAGTGTGTATCCTGAGACTGACTATAGCTGCAAAGGACCTTTTGCTTATATGAGATGAAGATCCCCTGAAGAAGGAAATGGCAACCCACTCCTTTTGCCTAGAGAATTCCATGGACAGAGGAGCCTGGAGGGCTACACAGTCCATGGGATTGCAAAGATTCAGACATGACTGTGTGACTATATTCAGTTCAGAGATGGAAAGAATGATATTCAGCAATGCAATTCTGTGCTTTTGATGTTTTTCATAAATATAGTGAGCCAGTCTCTGTGAAAGCATACTATATATTCTTAAGGGCTACATAAATTAAAGACAGTATTGTTTCAGGGGTCTATGCATGACCCCTAAAGCAATATTTGTCCTGGGACTGCAAAATACCCAAGAGGATCAGGGATTTTTAAAGCCTGAACTGAATCAGGGGATTTTCATGTAGTAGAGAAGTAATATGAAGAGGGATTTGACTGCATTGCTTCTGGCAGCTTTGGAAGCTTTGCTAGGGCATGGGTGCTTGTGACAGCTTTATAGCAGAACAAATGCAGAAAGCTGAGAAACTACTAACTATTGAGGAGAATATATTGTCCTGGAGAATTTCTGTATTAACTGGGACAAACTTGAAGTGTTAGAATTTTCAGAGAAGACATAAAACAGAGTCAGAGGAATATGTTTAATTACTGCTCCTTTATTATATCTTTATTACCAGACTCAGTTCAGTTCAGTCCTCAGTCATGTCCGACTCTTTGCAACCCCATGAACCACAGCATGCCAGACCTCCCTGTCCATCACCAACTCCCGGAGTCCACCCAAACCCACGTCCATTGAGTCAGTGATGCCATCCAACCATCTCATCCTCTGTTGTCCCCTTCAGCTCCTGCCCTCAATCTTTCCCAGCATCAGAGTCTTTTCAAGGGAGTCAACTCTTCACATGAGGTGGCCAAAGTACTGGAGTTTCAGCTTCAGCATCGGTCCTTCCAATGAATATTCAGGACTGATTTCCTTTAGGACAGACTGGTTGGATCTCCTCCCAGTCCAAGGGACTCTCAAGAGTCTTCTCCAACACCATAGCTCAGAAACATCAGTTCTTTGGTGCTCAGCTTTCTTTATAGTCCAACTCTCACATCCATACATGACCACTGGAAAAACAATAGCCCTGACTAGACAGACCTTTGTTGACAAAGTACTGTCTCTGCTTTTCAATATGCTGTCTAGGTTGGTCATAACTTTCCTTCCAAGGAGTAAGTGTCTTTTAATTGCATGGCTGCAATCACCATCTGCAGTGATTTTGGAGCCCAGAAAAATGAAGTCTGACACTGTTTCCACCATTTCCCCATCTATTTGCCATGAAGTGATGGGACCGGATGCCATGATCTTAGTTTTCTGAATGTTGAACTTCAAGCCAACTTTTTCACTGTCCTCTGTCACCTTCATCAAGAGGCTCTTTAGTTCTTCTTCACTTTCTGCAATAAGGATGGTGTCATCTGCATATCTGATGTTACTGATATTTCTCCCAGCAATCGTGATTCCAGCTTGTGCTTCTTCCAGTCCAGTCTTTCTCCTGATGTACTCTGCATATAAGTTAAATAAACAGGGTAACAATATACAGCCTTGACATACTCCTTTTCCTATATGGAACCAGTCTGTTGTTCTATGTCCAGTTCTAACTGTTGCTTCCTGACCTGCCTATAGGTTTCTCAAAAGGCAGGTCAGGTGGTGCCATGTAATTAGTAGTAACTTCTACTAAAGATTGGTATCAAAGGTGAAAATACTTTGCAAGATTCTCTGCTCAAAGTCAGACATGTAAATTCCTGAAATAACTTAAATTAACATGTTTTTATGATTTCTTCTATTAATAGAATACATGTTCTATTGTTATTTTTCTTTTTCAAATAATTTTTATTTGGGGATATAAGAAAAATATTTCAGTGCTGACCATCTGGTGATGTCCATGTGCAGAGTCTTCTCTTGTGTTGTTGGAAGAGGGTGTTTGCTATGACCAGTGCATTTTCTTGGCAAAACTCTATTAGTCTTTGCCCTGTTTCATTCCATATTCCAAGGCCAAATTTGCTTGTTACTCCAGGTGTTTCTTGACTCCCTACTTTTGCATTCCAGTCCCCTATAATGAAAAGGACATCTTTTTTGGGTGTTAGTTCTAAAAGGTCTTGTAGGTCTTCATAGAACCATTCAACTTCAGCTTCTTCAGCATTACTGGTTGGGGCATAGACTTGGATTACTGTGATATTGAATGGTTTGCCTTGGAAACAAACAGAGATCATTCTGTCGTTTTTGAGATCGCATCCAAGTACTGCATTTTGGACTCTTTTGTTGACCATGATGGCTACTCCATTTCTTCTAAGGGATTCCTGCTCACAGTAGTAGATATAATGGTCATCGGAGTTATATTCACCCATTCCGTCCATTTTAGTTCTCTGATTCCTAGAATGTCGACATTCACTCTTGCCATCTCCTGTTTGACCACTTCCAATTTGCCTTGATTCATGGACCTGACATTCCAGGTTCCTATGCAATATTGCTCTTTACAGCATTGGACCTTGCTTCTATCACCAGTCACATCCACAACTGGGTATTGTTTTTGGTTTGTGTCCATCCCTTCATTCTTTTTGGAAAAAAGCAGAATGGCTGTCTGAGGAGGCCTTACAAATAGCTGTGAAAACAAGAGAAGCAAAAAGCAAAGGAGAAAAGGAAAGATATAAGTATCTGAATGCAGACTTCCAAAGAATAGCAAGAAGAGATAAACAAAAAGCCTTCCTCAGTGATCAGTGCAAAGAAATAGAGGAAAACAACAGAATGGGAAAGACTAGAGATCTCTTCAAGAAAATTAGAGATAACAAGGGAACATTTCGTGCAAAGATGGGCTTGATAAAGGACAGAAATGGTATGGACCTAACAGAAGCAGAAGATATGAAGAAGAGGTGGCAAGAATATACAGAAGAACTGTACAAAAAAGATCTTCATGACCCAGATAATCACCATGGTGTGAAAACTGACCTAGAGCCAGACATCCAGGAATGTGAAGTCAAGTGGGCCTTAGAAAGCATCACTACGAACAAAGCTAGCGGAGGTGACGGAATTCCAGTTGAGCTCTTTCAAATCCTGAAAGATGATACTGTGAAAGTGCTGCACTCAATATGCCAGCAAATTTGGAAAACTCAGCAGTGGCCACAGGACTAGAAAAGGTCAGTTTTCATTCCAATCCCAAAGAAAGGCAATGCCAAAGAATGTTCAAACTACCGCACAGTTACACTCATCTCACACGCTAGTAAAGTAATGCTCAAAATTCTCCAAGCCAGGCTTAAGCAGTACATGAACCGTGAACTTCCAGATGTTCAAGCTGGTTTTAGAAAAGGCAGAGGAACCAGAGATCAAATTGCCAACATCTGCTGGATCATGGATAAAGCAAGAGAGTTCCAGAAAAACATCTATTTCTGCTTTACTGACTATGCCAAAGCCTTTGACTGTGTGGACCACAATAAACTGTGGAAAATTCTAAAAGAGATGGGAATCCCAGACCACCTGACCTGCCTCTTGAGAAAT
>NW_011495014.1:2150282-2152138 GCF_000754665.1 Bison bison bison
AGATGGGAATCCCAGACCACCTGACCTGCCTCTTGAGAAATCTGTATACAGGTCAGGAAGCAAGAGTTAGAACTGGACATGGAACAAAAGACTGGCTCCAAATAGGAAAAGGAGTACGTCAAGGCTGTATATTGTCACCCTGCTTATTTAACTTGCATGCAGAGTACATCACGAGAAACTCTGGGCTGGATGAAGCACAAGCTGGAATCAAGATTGCCGGGAGAAATATCAATCCCCTCAGATATGCAGATGACACCACCCTTATGGCAGAAAGTGAAGAGGAACTAAAAAGCTTCTTGATGAAAGTGAAAGAGGAGAGCAGAAAAGTTGGCTTAAGGCTCAACATTCAGAAGATGAAGATCATGGCATCTGGTCCCATCACTTCATGGGAAATAGATGGGGAAACAGTGGACACAGTGTCAGACTTTATTTTTTGGGGTCCAAAATCACTGCTGATGGTGACTGCAGTCATGAAATTAAAAGGCGCTTACTCCTTGGAAGGAAAGTTATGACCAACCTAGATAGCATCTTCAAAAGCAGACACATTACTTTGCCAACAAAGGTCTGTCTAGTCAAGGCTATGGTTTTTCCAGTGGTCACGTATGGAATATGAGAGTTGGACTGTGTAGAAAGCTGAGCGCCAAAGAATTGATGCTTTTGAACTGTGGTGTTGGAGAAGACTCTTGAGAGTCCTTTGGACTGCAAGGAGTTCCAACCAGTCCATTCTGAAGATCAGCCCTGGGATTTCTTTGGAAGGAATGATGCTAAAGCTGAAACTGGTACTTTGGCCACCTCATGCGAAGACTTGACTCATTGGAAAAGACTCTGATGCTGGGAGGGATTGGAGGCAGGAGGAGAAGGGCATGACAGAGGATAGATGGCTGGATGGCATCACTGACTCGATGGACGTGAGTCTGAGTGAACTCCGGGAGTTGGTAATGGACAGGGAGGCCTGGCGTGCTGCGATTCATGGGGTCACAAAGAGTCGGACACAACTGAGTGACTGAAGTTAACTGAACTGAACTGAAGAAAAATATGTAGAAAATTTTAAAGAAAGACAGCATAAAACATAATATAAAAATCACTAAAAAATCCCAAAGACTTAGACATGAATATGGTAGCAGGTTGATTGTATTCCTTTCAGCCCCTCTCTCCAGCTATCTGTACTTGCACATGCTATTTATCTGATGACCTATTATTTGCATATTTGCAAATATACTTTACATGTGGTTTTATCAATTGCATTATACATTATATAATCATCATTTCCCCACATAACAGACTCATTTACTAACTAGAATAGTTGCTATTACCACCTATTAGAGATTTCTTAACTTCTTGAAACAAATTTAAAAAACTTTATTATTGTCTCATATATCATAGTTTGGGGTCATTCATGTCTTCAATTATAAATGGGAATCCTCTGCAAGTATTTTAAGATAAGATTTCATAATTTAGGAAAAATGTCTCTGAAGACACATTCTCACTCAAGAAGATGCTTATGTATTACCTCGTATTCAACAAATGCTCACTATTGAAGTATTCAGACACAATTCATGCGTTTTTTTAAGATGTGGAAAAAGAAAGTGGAAGAAGCTGTGGCCATAAGGGACCATTGACTTTACTTTCTTTTTATGTTCTTTGCGTTCATTTTTCGATTGCCAGGTAACAAATTATTGTTAAAATTTCAGCTTAGGGGGAGGAGCCAAGATGGCGGAGGAGTAGGACGGGGAGAACACTTTCTCCCCCACAAATTCAGCAAAAGAGCATTTAAACGTCGAGTAAATTCCACAAAACAACTTCTGAATGCCGGCAGAGGACATCAGGCACCCAGAAAAGCAACCCAACTCTTCGAA